>NW_017195314.1:0-8972 GCF_001704415.2 Capra hircus
AGAGAGATGGATTTGGGGTTACTTCCCCAGTCTCGCCCACGGGAGTCAGTCCTCATCTCGAGTGGGGGCATGCACGTGCGCTTTCCTCCCGAGCTGTGGCAGCAGTGTCACGCTTCCCTTCGCGTGGATCAAGGGATCTGTGGCTTTCCTCGAGGCTTTCCCCGAGGCTTTCCCACGACGCTTTCCCACAGGGCTGTCCCACGTGCCACCGTGGTGTGAGTCGATCCTCAGCTTGAAAGTCGACGCAGCGCTGGAAAACAGGTTTCCCTGGAATGGACTGAGACATCTGGAGGACTCTGGATTGGTGGCACGACCTGGAGTTCCTCTCGCCTTTCCTGTGGAGAGCGCCTCCTCTTGAGATGCGACGGAAATGCCGGGAATTCTTTCCCGACCACGCAGGGAAAGGATCCCTCTCTCGAGCTAGGAGGCGGAAACGGGGCTCCTCTGGATGTGGGCGGGACTCTCGTGCTTCCTCTCGAGTGGAGACGGTAATGTCGGGAACTTCTTGAGTTGCAGCAAGGGTGTGAAGGACCCTTTCTAAGTTCAGAGGTTAGGTTTGATTAGCCTCAAGACGCCTCAGCGAAAATGGCCTCATCTCGCCTGGATGGGAGAATCTCCTGGATTTTCTCGAGTTGCGGCAGGTGCTCTCGACTTACGACGGGGACCTCAGGGACCCGCTCTGGTGGCCTCAGGTAAGGCCAGTCCCCATGCGAGATGCTCGGGGGCCTCTCCGGATTTTTCTCCCGTCGATGCAGGGGCCTAAGATATTGTGTGGAGTGGGTGCCGGAACCTGAGGATTCCTCTCCAGTGCTTACGTGGATCTTGGGGTACTTCTGGTGTCTCCCCAGGGGAGTCAGTCCTCGTCTCGAGTGGGGGCATGCACGTGCGCTTTCCACCCGAGCTGTAGGAGCAGTGTCACGCTTCCCTTCGGGTGTATGAAGGGATCTGTGGCTTTCCCTCGAGGCTTTCCCACGAGGCTTACCCACGAGGCTTTCCCACAGGGCTGTTCCACGTGCCACCGAGGTGTGAGTCGATCCTCATCTTGAAAGTCGACGCAGTGCACGGAAAACAGGTTTCCCTGTAATGGACTGAGACATCTGGGGGACTCTGGGAAATGATGGCACGAACCTAGAGTTCCTCTCTCCTTTCCTGTGCAGAGCGCCTGCTCTTGAGATGCGACGGGAACGCCGGGAATTCTTCCCGAGCACGCAGGGAAAGGATCGCCCCTCTCGAGCTAGGAGGCGGAAACGGGGCTCCTCTGGATGTAGGCGGGACTCACGTGCTTCGTCTCGAGTGGAGACGGGTATGTCGTAGAACTTCTTGAGTTGCAGCAAGGGTGTGAGGGACCCGTTGGAAGTTCCAGAGGTTAGGTGTGATTAGCCTCGAGACGCCTCCGTGTAAATGGGCCTCATCTCGCTTGGAGGGGAGAACCTCTTGGATTTTCTCGAGTTGCGGCAGGTGCTCTCGACTTACGACGGGGACCTCAGGGACCCGCTCTGGTGGCCTCAGGAAAGGCCAGTCCCCATTCGAGTTGCTCGGGGGCCTCTCGGGATTCCTCTCCCGTCGATACTGGGGCCTAAGACCTTGTGTGGAGTCAGTGCCGGAACCTGAGGATTCCTCTCCAGTGCTGTCATGGATCTTGGGGTACTTCTGGAGTCTACCCAGTGGAGTCAGTCCTCGTCTCGAGTGGGGGCATGCACGTGCGCTTTCCTCCCGTGCTTTAGCAGCAGTGTCACGCTTCCCGTCGCGTGGATTAAGGGATCTGTGGCTTTCCCTCGAGGCTTTCCCACGAGGCTTTCCCACAGGGTTGTCACACGTGCCACCAGGTGTGAGTCGATCCTCAGCGTGAAAGTCGAAGCAGTGCAGGGAAAACAGGATCCTCTGGAATGGACTGAGACATCTGGGGGACTCTTGGAATGGTGGCTCGACCCATGAGTTCCTCTCGCCTTTCCTGTGCAGCGCGCCTCCTCTTGAGATGCGTCGAAACGTCGGGAATTCTTTCCCGAGGAAGCAGGGAAGGATCCCTCATCTCGAGCTTGGAGGAGGAAACGGAGCTCCTCTGGCGGTTGCCGAACCCTCCGTGCTTCCTCTGGAGTGGAGACGGGTATGTCGGGGAACTTCTTGAGTTTTAGCAAGGGTGTTTAGGACACTTTGGAAGTTCCAGAGTTTAGTTGTGATTACTCTCGAGACGCCGCAGAGAAAATGGGCCTCATCTCGACTGGAGCAGAGAACCTCCTGGATTTTCTCGAGTTGCGGCAGGTACTCTCCACATACGACCGTGACCTCAGGGACAGTGTAGCAGATGTGTCACGCTTCCCGTCGCGGGGATCAAGGGATCTGTGGCTTTCCCTCGAGGCTTTCTCACAGGGCTGTCCCACATGCCACCATGGTGTGAGTGGATCCTCGGCGTGAAAGTCGAGGCAGTGCTGGGAAAACGGGTTCCTCTGAAATGGACTGAGACATCTGGGGGACTCTTGAAATGGTGGCACGACCCTGGAGTTCCTCTTGCCTTTCCTATTGAGAACCCTTGCTCTTGAGATGCCATGGGAACGCCGAAAAATCTTTCCTGACTAAGCAGGATAGGATCCTTCATCTCGGAAACGGGGTTCCTCTGAATGTGGGCGGGACCCTCGTGCTTCCTCTCGGTGTGGAGACGGGTATGTCGGGGAACTTCTTGAGTTGCAGCAAGGACCCTTTTTAATTTCCAGAGGTTAGGTGTGATGAGCCTCCAGACACCTCAGAGGAAATGGGCCTCATTCCGCCTTTAGGGGAGAACCTCCTGGATTTTACCCAGTTGCGGCAGGTGCTCTCGACTTACGACAGGGACCTCAGAGACCCGCTCTGGTGGCCTCAGGAAAGACCAGTCCTCATGCGAGTTACTCAGGGCCCTCTCGGGGTTCCTCTCCCGTCGATGCCAGGGCCTAAGACCTTGTGTGGTGTCGGTGCCGGAACCTGAGGATTCCTTTGCAGTGCTGACAAGGATCTTGGGGTACTTCTCCAGTCTCCCCACGGGAGTCAGTCCTCATCTCGAGTGGGGGCATGCACATGCGCTTTCCTCCCGAGCTGTAGCAGCAGTGTCACGCTTCCCTTCGCGTGGATCAAGGTATCTGCGGCTTTCCCTCGAGGCTTTCCCACGAGTCTTTTCCACGAGGCTTTCCCACGAGACTTTCCCAAAGGGCTGTCCCACGTGCCACCGTGTTGTGTGTCGATTCTAGGCTAGAAAGTTGAGGCAGTGCAGGAGAAACAGGTTTCCATGGAATGGACGGAGACATTTAGTTGACTCTGGGAATGGTGGCACGACCCTGGAGATCCTCTCGCCTTTCCTGTGGAGAGCGCCTCTTCTTGAGATACGACGGGAACGCCGGGAATTCTTTCCCGACCACGCAGGGAAAGGATCCCACCTCTCGAGTTATGATACGGAAACGGGGCTCTTCTGGATGTGGCCGGGACTCTCGTGCTTCCTCTCAAGTGGAGACGGTTATGTCGGGGAACTTCTTGAGTTGCAGCAAGGGTGTGAAGGACCCTTTGGACGTTCCAGATGTTAGAATTGATTAGCCTCGAGACGCCTCAGCGGAAATGGGCCTCATCTCGCCTGGAGGGGAGAACCTCCTGTATTTTCTCGAGTTGCGGCAGGTGCTCTCGACTTACGACGGGGACCTCAGTGACCCGCTCTAGTGGCCTCAGGAAAGGCCAGTCCCCATGCGAGTTGCTCGGGGGCCTCTCGGGTTTCCTCTCCCGTCGATGCCGGGGCCTAAGATCTTGTGTGGAGTCGGTGCCGGAACCTGAGGATTCCTCTCCAGTGCTGACATGGAACTTGGGGTACTTCTGGAGTCTCCCCAGGGCAGTCAGTCCTCGTCTAGAGTGGGTGCATGCACGTGCGCTTTCCTCCCGAGTTGTAGCAGCAGTGTCACGCTTCCCTTCCCATGGATCAAGGGATCTGTGGCTTTCCCTCGAGGCTTTCCCAAGAGGCTTTCCCACAGGGCTGTCCCACGTGCCACCGTGGTGTGAGTCGATCCTCGGCTTGAAAGTCGAGGCAGTGCAGGGAAAACAGTTTTCCCTGGAATGGACTGAGACATCTGGGTCACTCTGGGTATGGTGGCTCGACCCTGGACTTCCTCTCGCCTTTCCTGTGGAGAGCGACTCCTCTTGAGATTCGACAGGAACACCGGGACTTCTTTCCAGACCACGCAGGGAAAGGATCCCTCCTCTCGAGCTAGGAGGCGGAAACGGGTCTCCTCTGCATGTGGGCGGGACTCTCGTGCTTCCCCTCGAGTGGAGACGGGTAGGTCGGGGAACTTTTTTAGTTGCAGCAAGGGTGTGAAGGACCCTTTGTAAGTTCCAGAGGTTAGGTGTGATTGGCCTCGAAACGTCTCAGTGGAAATGGGCCTCATCTCGCCTGGAGGGGAGAACCTCCAAGATTTTCTCGAGTTACGACAGGTGCTATCGACTTACGACGGGGACCTCAGGGACCAGCTCTGGTGGCCTCTGGAAATGCCAGTCCCTATGCGAGTTGCTCGGGGCCTTTCGGGATTCCTCTCCCGTCGATGCCGGGGCCTAGGTCTCGTGTGGAGTTGGTGCCGGAACCTGAGGATTCCTCTACAGTGCTGACATGGATCTTGGGGTACTTCTGGAGTCTCCCCAGGGGAGTCAGTCCTCGTCTCGAGTGGGGGCATGCACGTGCACTTTCTTCCTGATCTGTAGCAGCAGTGTTCCACTTGCCTTCCCGTGGATCAAGGGATCTGTGGCTTTCCCTCGAGGTTTTCCCTCGAGGCTTTCCCACAGGGCTGTCCCACGTGCCACCGAGGTGTGAGTCGATCCTCGGCTTGAAAGTCGAGGCAGTGCAGGGAAAACAGGTTTCCCTGGAATGGACTGAGACATCTGGGGGACTCTGGGAATGGTGGCACGACCCTGGACTTCCTCTCGCCTTTCCTGTGCAGAGCGCCTCCTCTTGAGATGCGAAGGGAACGCCGGGAATTCTTTCCTGACCACGCAGGGAAAGGAACCCTCCTCTCGAGCTAGGAGGCGGAAACGGGGCTCCTCTGGGTGTGGGCAGAACTCTCGTGCTTCCTCTCGAGTGGAGACGGGTATGTCGGGGAACTTCTTGAGTTGCAGCAAGGGTGTGAAGGACCTTTGGATGTTCCAGAGGTTAGGTGTGATTAGCCTCGACACGCCTCAGCAGAAATGGGCCTCATCTCGCCTGAAGGGGAGAACCTCCTGGATTTTCTCGAGTTGCAGCAGGTGCCTTCGACTTACGACGGGGACCTCAGGGACCCGCTCTGCTGGCCTCAGGAAAGGCCAGTCCCCATGCTAGTTTCTCGGGGCCTCTCGGGATTCCTCTCCCGTCGATGCCGGGGCCTAAGACCTTGTGTGGAATCGGTGCCGGAACCTGAGGAATCCTCTGAACTGCCAACATGGGTCTGGGGTACTTCTGGAATCTACCCAGGGCAGTCAGTCCTCGTCTCGAGTGGGGGCATGCACGTGCGCTTTCCTCCCGAGCTGTAGCAGCAGTGTCACGCTTCCCTTCGCGTGGATCAAGGGATCTGTGGCTTTCCCTCGAGGCTTTCCCACGAGGCTTTCACACAGGGCTGTTCCACGTGCCACCAAGCAGTGAGTCGATGCTCGGCTTGAAAGTCGAGGCAGTGTAGGGAAAACAGGTTTCCCTGGAATGGACTGAGACATCTGGGGGATCTGGGAATGGTGGCACGACCCTGGAGTTCCTCTCGCCTTTCCTGTGGTTGCGCCTCCTCTTGAGATGCGAGGGGAATGCCGGGAATTCTTTCCGGATAACGCAGGGAAAGGATCCTTCCTCTCGAGCTATGAGGCGGAAACGGGCTCCTCTGGGTGTGGGCAAGACTCTCGTGCTTCCTCTCGAGTGGAGAGGGGTATTTCGGGCAACTTCTTGAGTTGCAACTAGGGTTTGAGGGCCCCTTTGTTAGTTCCAGACGCTTGTTGATTAGCCTCGAGATGCCTCATCGGATATGGGCCACATCTCGCCTGGAGGGGAGAACCTCCTGGATTTTCTCGAGTTGCAGCTGGAGCTCTCGACTTACGACTTGGACCTCAGAGATATGCTCTGGTGGCCTCATGAAAGGCCAGTCCTCATGCAAGTTGCTCGTGGGCTTCTCGGGATTCCTCTCCGTCGATGCCGGGGCAAGACCTTGTGTGGAGTCAGTGCCGGAACCTGAGGATTCCTCTCCAGTGCCGACATGGATCTTCGGGGACTTCTGGAGTCTCCCCAGGGTCGTCAGACCTCGGCTCGAGTGGGGGCATGCACGTGCGCTTTCCTCCCGAGCTGTAGCAGCAGTGTCACGCTTCCCTTCGCATAGATCAAGGGATCAGTGGCTTTCCTCGAGGCTTCCTCATGAGGCTTTCCCATAAGGCTTTCCCACGAGACTTTCCCCAGGGCTGTCCCACGTGCCACCGTTGGTGTGAGTCGATCCTCGGCTTGAAAGTCGAGGCAGTGCAGGGGAAACAGGTTTCCCTGGAATGGACTGAGACATCTGGGTGACTCTGGGTATGGTGGCTCGACCCTTGGAGTTCCTGTCGCCTTTCCTGTGGAGAGCACCTCGTCTTGAGATGCGACGGGAATGCCAGGAATTCTTTCCAGACAAGCAGGGAAAGGATCCCTCCTCTCGAGTTAGGAGGCGGAAAGGGGGCTTCTCTGATGTTGTCGGGACTCTTGTGCTTCCTCTCGAGTGGAGACGGGTATGTCGGGGAACTTCTTGAGTTGCAGCAAGGGTATGAATCACCCTTTGGAAGTTTCAGAGGTTAGATGTGATTAGCCTCGAGAAGCCTCAGCGGAAATGGGCCTCATCTCGCCTGGAAGGGAGAACCTCCTGGATTTTCTCGAGTTGCGGCAGGGTGCTCTCGACTTACAACGGGGACCTCAGGGACACGCTCTGGTGGCCTCAGGAAAGGACAGTCCCCATGACAGTTGCTCGGGGGCCTATCGGGATTCCTCTCCCGTCGATGCCGGGGCCTAAGACCTTGTGTGGAGTCGTTTGCGGAACCTGAGGATTCCTCTCCAGGGCTGGCATGGATCTTGGGGTACTTCTGGAGTCTCCCCAGGGGAGTCAGTCCACGTCTCGAGTGGGGGCATGCACGTGCGCTTTCCTCCCAGCTCTAGAGCCGTGTCACGCTTCCCGTCGAGTGGATCAAGGGATCTGTGGCTTTCCCTAGAGGCTTTCCCACAGGGCTGTCCCACGTGTCACCGCGCAGTGAGTCGATCCTCGGCTTGAAAGTCGAGGCAGTGCAGGGAAAACAGGTGTCCCTGGAATGGACGGAGACCATCTGGGGGACTCTGGGAATGGTGGCACGTCCCTGGAGTTCCTCTCACCTTTCCTGTGTAGAGCACTAATCTTGAGATGCGACGGGAACGCCAGGAATTCTTTACAGACCAGGCAGGGAAAGGATCCCTCCTCTCGGAGCTAGGAGGCGGAAACGGGGCTCCTCTGGATGTTGGCTGGACTCTCCTGCTTCCTCTCCAGTGGAGACGGGTATGTCGGGGAACTTCTAGAGTTGCAGCAAGGGTGTGAAGGACCGTTTGGAAGTTTCAGAGTTTAGGTGTGATGAGCCTCGAGAAGCCTCAGCGGAAATGGGCCTCATTCTCGCCTGGAGGGGAGAACCTCCTGGATTTTCTCGAGTTGGGGCAGGTGCTCTCGACTTACGACGGGGACCTCAGGGACACGCTCTGGTGGCCTCAGGAAAGGCCAGTCCCCATGCGAGTTGCCTCGGGGGCCTCTCGGGATTCCTCTCCTGTCGATGCCGGGCCTAAGACCTTGTGTGGAGTCGTTGCCAGAACCTGAGGATTCCTCTCCAGTGTCTGACATGGATCTTGGGGGTACTTCCTGAGTCTCCCCTGGGGAGTCAATCCTCGTCTCGTTTGGGGCATCAATATGTGCTTTCCTCCCGAGCTGTAGCAGCAGATGTCACGCTTCCCTTCAAGTGGATCAAGGGATCTGTGGCTTTCCCTCGAGGCTTTCCCACATGGCTTCCCTCGGTCCCACGTGCCACCGTGGTGAGAGTCGATCCTCGGCTTGAAAGTCGAGGCTAGGGCAGGGAAAACATGGTTTCACCTGAAATGGACTGAGACATTTCGAGGGGACTCTGGGAATGGTGGCACCGACCCTGGAGTTCCTCTCGCGTTTCCTGGTGGAGAGCGCCTCCTCTTGAGATGCGACTGGAACGCCGGGAATTCCTTTCCCGACCACGCAGGGAAAGGATCCCTCCTCTCGAGCTAGCGAGCAGAAACGGGGCTCCTCTGGATTTAGGGGGACTCTCGTGCATTCCTCTCGAATGCAGACGGGTATGTCTGGGAACTTCTTCAGTTGCAGCAAGGGTGTGAAGGACCCTTTGGAAGTTCCAGAAGTTACGGTGTGATTAGCCACGAGATAGCCTCAGCGGAAATGGCCTCATCTCGCCTGGACGGGGAGAACCTCCTGGATTTTTCTCGAGTTGTGGCAGGTGCTCTCGACTTACGGACTGGGGACCTCAGGGACATGCTCTTTGTGGCCTTAGGAAAGGCCAGTCCCCATGCGAGTTGTTCGGGTGCCTCTCGGTATTCCTCTCCGTCGATGCCGGGGACCTAAGACCTTGTTTGGAGTCGGTGCCAGAACCTGAAGATTTCTCTCCAATGCTGACATGGATTTGGGGTACTTCTGGAGTCTCCCAGGGGAGTCAGTCGCTCGTCTCAAATTGGGGCATGCACGTGCGCTTTCCTCCCGAGCTGTGGCAGCAGTGTCGCTTCCCTTCGCGTGGATCAAGGATCTGTGGCTTTCCGCGAGGCTTTCCACGAGGCTTTCCCACGAGTCTTTCACAGGGTTGTCCCTCGTGCACCGTGGTGTGAGTCGATCCTCGCTTGAAAGTCGAGGCAGTGCAGGAAAACAGGTTTCCCTGGAATGGACTGAGACATCTGGGGACTCTGTGAATGGTGGCATGACCCTGGAGTTCGCTCTCGCCTTTCCTGTGGAGAG
>NW_017195315.1:0-8972 GCF_001704415.2 Capra hircus
CTGACTCCCCTGGGGAGACTCCAAAAGTACCCCAAGATCCATGTCAGCACTGGAGGGGAATCCTAAGGGATCCGGCGCACCGACTCCACACAAGTCTTAGCCGCATCGACGTGAGGGGAATCCCGAGAGGCCCCCCGAGCAACTCGCATGGGGACTGGCCTTTCCTGAGGCCACCAAGCGGGTCCCTGAGGTCCCCATCGTAAGTCGAGAATAGCTGCCCCAACAGGAGAAAATCCAAGAGGTTCTCCCATCCGGGCGAGATGAGGCCCATTTCCGCTGAGGCCTCTCGAGGCTAATCACATCTAACCTCTGGAACTTCCAAAAGGTCCTTCACACCCTTGCTGCAACTCAAGAGGATCCCAGACATACCCGTCTCCACTCGAGAGGAGCACAAGAGTCCGCCCACATCCAGAGGAGCCCCCGTTTCCGCCTCCTAGCTCGAGAGTAGGGATCCTTTCTCTGAGTGGACGGGAAAGAATTCCCGGCGTTCCCGTCGCATCTCAAGAGGAAGCGCTCTCCACAGGATAGGGCGAGAGGAACTCCAGGTCGTGCCACCATTCCCAGAGTCCCCCAGATGTCTCAGTCCATTCGAGGGAAACCTGTTTTCCCTTGCACTGCCTCGACTTTCAAGCCGAGTATTGACTCACACCACGGTGGCCACGTGGGACAGCCCAGCCCGTGGAAAGCCTCGTGGGAAAGCCTCATGGGAAAGCCTCGAGGGAAAGCCACAGACATGATCCACGCGAAGGGAAGCGTGACACTGCTGCTACATCTCGGAGGAAAGCGCATGTGCATGCCCCCACTCGAGACGAGGACTGACTCCCCTGGGGGAGACTCCAGAAGTACCCCAAGATCCATGTCAGCACTGGAGAGGAATCCTCAGTTCCGTCACCGACTCCACACAAGGTCTTAGGCCCCGCATCGACAGGAGAGTAATCCCAAGAGGCCCCCGAGCAACTCACATGGGGACTGGCCTTTCTTGAAGCCACAGTCGGGTCCTGGTCCCCGTCTTAAGTCGAGAGCACCTGCCGCAACTCGAGAAAATCCAGGAGGTTCTCCCCTGCAGGCGAGATGAGGCCCGTTTCCACTGAGGTGTCTCGAGGCTAATCACACTTGACCTCTGGAACTTCCAAAGAGTCTTTCACAGCCATGCTGCAACTCAAGAAGTTCCCCGACATACCCGTCTCCACTCAAGAGGAAGCACGAGGTCCCGCCACATCCAGAGGAGCTCCGTTTCCGGCTCGTAGCTCGAGAGGACGGATCCTTTCCCTGCTTGGTCGGGAAAGAATTCCCGCATTCCCATCGCATCTCAAGAGGAGGCGCTCTCCAAAGGAAAGGGGAGAGGAACTGCAGGTCGTGCCACCATTCCAAGACTCCCCCAGATATCTCAGTCCGTTCCACAGGAACCTGTTTTTCCCTGCACTGCCTCGGCTTTCACGCGAGGATCGACTCACACCACCGTGACACGTGGGACAGCCCTGTGGGAAAGCCTCGTGGGAAAGACTCGAGGGAAAGCCACAGATCCCTTGGTCCACGCAAGGGGAAGCGTGACACTGCTGCTACAGCATGGGAGGAAAGGCACGCTCATGCCCCCACTCGAGACGAGGCCTGACTCCTTTGTGGAGACTCCAGAAGTACCCCAAAATCCATGTCAGCACTGGAGAGGAATCCTCAGCTTCCGGCCCCCGACTCCACACAAGGTCTTAGGCCCCGGCATCGACGGGAGAGAATCACGAGAGGCCCCTAGCAACACGCATGATAACTGGCCTTTCCTGCGGCCGCCAGAGCGGGTCCCTGAATCCCCGTCGTAACTCGAGAGCACCTGCTGAAACTCGGGAATATCCAGGAGCCTCTCCATTCCAGGCGACATGAGGCCCATTTCCGCTGAGGCATCTCGAGACTAACCACACCTAACCTCTGGAACTTCCAAAGGGTCCTTCACACCCTTGCTGCAACTCAAGAAGTTCCCCGACATACCCGTTCCTCTTCACGTTCTGCCATAATGGTGGTGTCATCTGCATATCTAAGTTGATTGATATTTCTACCGCAATCTTGATTCCAGCTTATGTATCTTCCATCCCAGCATTTTTCATGATGTACTCTGCATAGAAGTTAAATAAACAGGGTGACAATATACAGCCTTGACATACTCCTTTTCCTTTTGGAACCAGTCTGTTGTTCCATGTCCTGCTCTAACTGTTGCTTCCTGACCTTCATCCAGATTTCTCAAGAGGCAGGTTAGGTGGTCTGGTATTCCCATCTCTTTCAGAATTGTGGCTAAAACAACAGTATAAGGACCTTTCCGATGTCAGGCCAAGGAATTGTGTTTCCAGTCATTGAGCCACACCTGATCACTGAGCACAAATTCATGAATCTGTTCCTCAAGGGGAATGATATTCTTTTTTATACAAACTTAGTTACCTGATTTATTACCTTACCTAATTGTTCCATCTGCTGTGAAATCCCACCCCCTTACTTGTGGCAAATCTGCTAACACCTGCCTCACTGTGGGAGGGGGTCTCCCATAGAAAATTTCATAAGGACAACAACTGTGGAACGTGCGGTTACCCGTAATATGAGTAAGTCTGCCGGAAGCAAGCCCATCCACGTACAGTCAGTCTCTATGATCCATTTTGAAAGTGTCTCTTCAAGAGTTTGGTTGTTTCTTTCCACCATTCCAGAACACTGGGGCCTATATGCTGTATGTAATTTCCACTGATATTTAGAGCTTCACATACCTGTTAATTAACGCGGCTACAAAGACAGGGCCATTGTCGGATTCTATACTGGTTGGAAACCCAAGTCTGGGAATTATTTCTCAAATCAGCGAGCTACTTCATTTTCTTTTTCAGATCAGGTAGGGAAGGCCTCTGCCCAACCGGAGAAGGTACCTACTATTCTAGTAAGTCATGATAACAGGTGACTGCCTTTGCTTCCCGAAGGACACTCGCTTTCCCTGCATCCTGAGAACTCCACGTCTCAGCCAGTTGGAAAAGCGCTTCTTGGAGGTCATTATTCAGGGGCAACTTCCCCTGGAGCCCGGGGCCATAGGGAGCGGCTCCACACTCCCAGGGAAAGGCAGAGCCACAGCCACACATCTGTCCCATCCCCTTTGCTCTGTAGGAGAGCTCTAGTGAGCCTAGGTCTGTCAGGAAAATTCTTGGCTCCTATGGGGACACATTCTATGTGTGAAACTGCATCCAGGACCTAGGGGCCACAGGGCGCCTGTTTCTCTCGGGGGCGGAGGGTGGGGGGCCTGAAGCAGTGCGGCCCAGCAACAGCTTCCACATCCATCCAATTGCTCTTTTCTTACCTCTGATAGAACTAGCTTTGTTCCAGCCTTTGGCAATTTGGAGGCAAGCGGGCCCCACTTCCTCCCCAAGGAGGCATGGGACCTACTTTGAGTGGAAAGGCCCCTCACGGAGCTGAACCCAGGAAGGCACCCAGTCATGTCTGACACATTCCTGCATCCTGCTTCTTCATGAGCAATACCGCTATAAGCTAGGCATGTCTTTCCAAGGCTCAGAAAGGACAGGGGGAGATGCATGGTGCTGCCTCTGGAATTTCGGTCCTCTGAGCAGACCTGGAGGTCTCCCCTTGAAGGAGCTAACCAGTTTCTTCCAAATACAGGCTTGCAAACACACACTGGGTGGCTGCCTCTTCTTCCCTGAAGGACGATCACTTTCCCCGCATCCTGTGAACTCTGCATCCCAGCCTGCTGGAAAAGCGCTTCTTGGAGGTCATTTTTCAGGACAATTTTCCCTGGAGCCCGGGCCGTAGGAGGGGCCCCATGCTCGCTGGGAAAGGCAGAGTCACATCCACAGTCTGTTCTACCCCTTTTGCCCTGTAGGAGAGCTCTAGTGAGCCTAGGTCTGTCAGGAAAATTCTTGGCTCCTATGGGACACACCCTGTGTGTTAACCTGCATATCGGACCTAGGGGCCACAGGGCGCCTGTTCCTCTCGGGGGGGACCCTGAAGTGTGCGGCCCAGCAACAGCCTGAACATCCATCCGATTGCTCTTTTCTTCCTTCTGATAGAGCTAGCTTTGCTTCTCGCTTTGGCATTTCGGAAGCCAGGGGAGCCCCACCGCTGTTGTCCTGGGTCTATTGGAGGTACCGGGTCTATTGGACCCCAGCATGGCACCCGACCCCCTCAGACACACTCCCGCAGCCTCCTTCCCCATGGGCAGGACTGTTCTGACCTAGGAATGTGTTCCCAAGGCTCAGAAAATGCAGGGAGACACACGGCCCTGACTCTGGAACTGAGGCCGTTGGAGCAGGCCTGGAGGTCTGACGTCTGAGACGCCAAACACTTGCTGCAAGATACAGGTGTGAAAACACACTCTCTGGGGCTGCCTTTCCTTCCTCCAAGGAAGAGAGCTTTTCCAGTCTCCTCCGTGCTGAGTCATACAAGGCTGGAAAGGTCTGGCTTCGAGGGCATTTCTCAGCGGCAATGGCCCCTGAGGCCCTGCACCCAGGAGGGATCCTACCCTCCCAGGGAAGTCAAAGCAACCTCCAAACAGCTGTTCTCTCATGTTTCCTCTGCAGGAGGGAGCTAGTGAGCCCAGGTCTGTCTGGAACGTTCTTGGAATCCTGCGGGGAAATCATCCTGGGAGCCCACCTGGATACCAGTCGTAGGGGCTAAAATTCGCATTTTCCTTCCTTGGAGCCTAACGCAGTACAGCCTAGCAACTGCTTGAAAAATCCATCCTGTTGCTGTTTTCTTCCCTCTGACAGAGCGAGCTTTGCTCCCATTTGGGATTTCAGAAGCAAGTGGTGGCCTGCAACTCCTTGCTGGGGTCCATTGGAGGTGCAAGGTGCCCTCGACCAGGTGACCCCAGCATGACACCTGGCCCCCTCAGACACACTCCCGCAGCCTGCTTCCCCATGGGCAGGACTGCTCTCACCTAGGAATGTGTTTGCAAGGCCAGGAAACTGCAGGGAGACACAAGGCCCTGATTCTGGCATTGAGTCTGTTGGAACAGGCCTGCAGGTCTTCTGTCTAACAAGCCAAACACTTGCTGCAAGATACAGGCTGAAAACACACTCTTGGGCTGCCTTTTCTTCCTCCAAGGAAGAGAGTTTTCTCAGCCTCCTGTGGGCTGAGAGTCACACAGGGCTGAAAAGCACTGCTGGGAGATCTTTTTCATGGCCATGGCCCCTGAGGCCCTGTGCTCAGGGAGGCTCCCTCCCTCCCAGGGAAAGTCAAAGGAACCTCCAAACGGCTGTTCAATCATGTTTCTGAGAGAGTCATTGCCAAGGCAGTTCTAAGAAGTTCAAGGTCCCCAAGGAGAGAGGGGTCTAGAATTCTCAAGGAGGAAGGAAGGACAAACTGTTTTTCCCTCTACATTCCTTAGGATTATATAACAATCATGCATCCTTCTGAGGACGGTCTCTGGAAAAAACCTTCTGGCTAATCCTGTTATCTTAAAATGTCAATTATGGGAGTAGGTCTAGTGAGTCTTTACAACCTCCAGACATTCTTTTGTTCGTTGTCATAACTTATTGGAGAGTATATAACTCCATTACTAACACTAGCAAGGGGTACGCTTTCTGCCCCTTGTGATGTCTCTGTCAGAGCTTTCTCTATCTCCTTTCTCCTTTAATAAAACTCTATTGCACAAAAGCTCTGAGCAATCAAGCCTCGTCTTGGGCCCTGGATTGAATTTTCTCCTCCATAAGCAAGAATCCCAGCATCTTTTCGTGGTTCAGCAACAATATTTCATTTCCTCTGCAGGAGAGAGCTAGTGAGCTTAGGTCTGTCTGGAACATTCTTGAATCCTGTGGGGAAAATATCCTGTGCACACATCTGGATACTGGCCTAGAGGCAAAAATTCGCATTTCTTTCCCGGGGAGCCCTAACGTGGTGTGACTTAGCAACTGCTTGAAAATCCATCCCATTTGCTGTTTTCCTCCTTCTGACAGAGCTAGCTTTGTTCCCTGCTTTGGGATGTCTCAACGAAGGGCCGTCCATAGCTACTCGCCTGGGGCCATTGGATGTGCAAGGTGCCCTCGACTAGGTGACCCTAGCATGGCACTCAGCCCGCTCAGACACACTCCCGAGGCTTCTTTCTCATGGGAAGCACTGCTCCAACCTAGGAATGTGTCTGCAATGCTTGGAAAGTGCAGTGAGACACACAGCCCTGACTCTGCAATTGAGGCCCTCAGAGCAAGCCTGCAGCTCTGATGTCTGAGAAGCAAAACACTTGCTGCAAAGAGAGGCCTGAAAACACACTCTCTGTGGATGACTTTCCTTCCTCTAAGGAAGATAGTTTTTCCAGTCTCCTGCTTCCTGAATGTCACACAGCTGGAATGCGCTTGCTTGGAGGTCGTGATTCAGTGGCAATGACCCCTGAGCCCTTTGCCCAGGAGGGCTCCCACACTCACAGGCAAATCAAAGCAACTTCCAAGTGAGTCAGCTCTTCACATCAAGTGGCCAAAGTATTGGAGTTTCAGGTTCAGTATTAGTCTTCAATGTATATTCAGACCTGATTTCCTTAGGATGAGTTGGTTGCGTCTCCTTGTAGTCTAAGCGACCTACAAGCATCTTCTCCAACACCACAGTTCAAAAGCATCCAATTTTCAGCTGTCACTTTCTTTATAGTACATCTTTCATATCCATCATGACATATGGAAAAACCATAGCCTTGACTGGATGGATCTTTGTTGGCCAAAGCAACGTCTCGGCTTTTTAATATGCTGTCTAGTTTGGTCATCACTTTCTTTCCAAGTCATAAATACGTTTTAAGTTCATGGAGGCAGACATCACCTGCAGTGATTTCCAAGCCCCCCAAAATAGTCTGCTGCTGTTTCCAATGTTTCCCATCTATTTGCCATGAAGTGATGAGACTGGATGCAATGATTTTAGTTTTCTGAATGCTGAGCTTTAAGCTAACTTTTTCACTCTCCTCTTTCACTTTCATCAGGAGACTCTTTAGTTCTTCTTCACTTTCTGCCATAAGGGTGGTGTCATCTGCATATCTGAGATTCTTGATATTTCTCCCAGCAATCTGGATTCCAGCGTGTGCTTCCTCCAGCCAGTGTTTCTCATGATGTACTCTGCATATAAGTTAAATAAGCAGGGTGACAATACACTGCCTGACATATTCTTTTCCTATTTAGAACCAGTCTGTTGTTCCATGTCCAGTTCGAACTGTTTCTTCCTGACCTGCATACAGGTTTCTCAAGAGACAGGTCAGTGGTCTGGTATTCCATCTCTTTCAGAATTTTTCCCAGTTTATTGTGATCCACACAGTCAAAGGCTTTGCATAGTCAATAAAGCAGAAATAGATGTCTTTTTTTCTGGAACTCTCTTGCTTTTTCAATGATCCAGTGGATGTTGGCAGTTTGATCTCTGGTTTCTCTGCATGTTTTAAATCCCTCTTGAACATTTGGAAGTTCACAGTTATGTGAACTTGGAGAATTTTGAGCATACTTACTAGTGTGTGAGATGAGTGCAATTGTGCAGCAGCTTGAATATTCTTTGTCATTGCCTTTCTTTGGGATTGGAATGAAAACTACCTAATGACTAGATGTTTTCAATTGCATATGCCTGAAAGAACTGGCTGTGCAGTTTTGAAGAAAAAAAAATCATTTTAACCCATTTTTCTCTGAAGTGCAAGGCATATCATGGCCATCCCTGAATCATAAAGTCACCTTTCTTTATGTAGTCATAGTTTCATGCCTAAATTATAGGCCAACTCGTGCTCAAATGGACTCTGATGTCAGGGGCAGATCAACTAATAAAAGCTTGGATTGTCCCTCTGGAGGAAAGTGAGATCTTGGTCCCACGAGAAGAATCTGAAGGGTTAGGGAACTTGCAAGAGTGGGGAAAGCTTAGTCATCCTACATGTACCAAAATCTTAAATAAGGCTTATTTACTTTACCGAAGTAAAAAAAACAGATGATGAAAACAATTATAAATCAATGAAAGGTAAAGAAATCCATAGTCTGTTATCAAAAATTGCATTCTAAGAAAACTTTGTTCTCTTAACCTAGAGAGGAGACTAAATTCCATCTGGTACCAGCTTACCAGAAGACAAACAAACAAACAAAAACAAATTATCGGTAAGCTTAAAAAAAAGTATATTCCATATATCTTGAAGTAGCAGTATTTCTGCAAAGGCATCAGTGTGAAACCATTAGAAGACATGGTTAAAACCTGATTAAATAGAAATTGACAATGTAATCTGGTCACTGCTGCGACTTGAAATGCTTTAATATGATAACTGGAATTATAACTGACAGCATTTGACCAGGACATATCAGATTTTCACGGATGTCAGATAATTTCTAGGATATCTATATTAGGAACTGAAGGAATCTTTGAACCTAGGAAAGAAAACAACAGTCTCAAAGGCCCTTGCTGAATCATCTATCAGCAAGGAATGTCTTTGCAAGGATCGCAAAGTGAAGGGAAAATACACCGACCTGCCTCTGCAACTTTGGTCCTCTGAGCAGATCTGGAGGTCTCCCTTTGTATAAGCTAACCTGTTCCTTCCAAATAGAGGTTTGCCAACACAAAACAAGTGGCCGCCTATTCTTCCCGAAGGAGGCTCTCTTTCCCCACATCCTGCGAACTCCCTTTCCCAGCCTCCTGGAAAAGCGCTTCTTGCAGTTCCTTTCAGAAAATCCTATGGACGGAGAAGCCTGGTAGGCTGCAGTCCGTGGGGTCGCTGAGGGTCGGACACGACTGAGCGACTGCACTTTCATTTTCACTTTCATGCATTGGAGAAGGCAATGGCAACCCACTTACTGTTCTTGCCTGGAGAATCCCAGGGACGGGGGAGCCTAGTGGGCTACCGTCTATGGCGTCGCACAGAGTCGAACACGACTGAAGCAACTTAGCAGCAGCAGCAGCAGCAGTTCCTTTCTTAGGCAGTTATCCCTGAGATTGGGACCTGGAAAGGCAGCCACCTCCACACACACGTCTTTTCTGTCCCCTTTCCTCTGGAGGAGAGCTCTAGTGAGCCT
>NW_017195316.1:0-8972 GCF_001704415.2 Capra hircus
GGAATTCATTCAACCACACAGGGAAAGGATCCCTCCTCTCGAGCTACGAGGCGGACACGGGGCTCCTCCTCTGGATGTGAGCGGAGCTCTTCTGCTTCCTCTCGAGTGGAGACGGGTATGTCATGGAAATTCTTGAGTTGCAGCAAGGGTGTGAAGGACCCTTTGGAAGTTCCAGAGATTAGGTGTGATTAGCCTCGAGACGCCTCAGCGAAATGGGCCTCATCTCGCCTGGAGGGCAGAACCTCCTGGATTTTTCTCGAGTTGCGGCAGGTGCTCTCGACTTACGACAGGGACCTCAGGGACCGCTCTGGTGGCCTCAGGAAAGGCCAGTCCCCATGCGATTTGCTCGGGGCCGCTCGGGATTCCTCTCCCATCGATGCCGGGCCCTAAGACCTTGTGTGGAGTCGGTGTCGGAAACTGAGATTCCTCTGCAGTGCTGACATCGCTCTTGGGGTACTTCTGAGTCTCCCCAGGGGAGTGAGTCCTCGTCTCCAGTGGGGGTATGCACGTGCGCTTTCCTCCCGAGCTGTAGCAGCAGTGTCACGCTTCCCTTCCCGTGGATCATAGGATCTGTGGCTTTCCTCGATTTCCCATGAGGCTTTCCACGACCTTTCCCAAGGCTTTCCAACGAGGCTTTCCCCCAGTGATGTCCCACGTGCCACCGTGGTGTCAGTCGATCCTCGGTTTGAAAGTCGAGGCAGTGCGGGGAAACAGGCTTCCCTGGAATGGACTGAGACATCTGGGGGACTCTGGGAATGGTGACACGACCCTGGAGTTCCTCTCGCCTTTCCTGTGGAGAGCGCCCCCTCTTGATATGTGACGGGAACGCCGGGAATTCTTTTCCGAACACGCAGGGAAAGGATCCCTCCTGTCGAGCTAGGAGGCGGAAACAGGGCTCCTCTGGATGTGGGCGGGACTCTCGTGCTTCCTCTCGAGTGGAGACGGGTATGTCAGGGAACTTCTTGAGTTGCAGCAAGGGTGTGAAGGGCCCTTTGGAAGGTCCAGAGGTTAGGTGTGATTAGCCTCGAGTCGCCTCTGTGGAAATGGGGCTCATCTCGTCTGGAGGGAAGAACCTCCTGGATTTTCTCGAGTTGTGGCAGGTTCTCTCGACTTATGACGGGGACCTCAGGGACTCGCTCTGGTGGCCTCAGGAAGGCCAGTCCCCATGCGAGTGCTCGGGGCCCTCGGGATTTCACTCCTATCGATGCCGGGCCTAAGGCCTTGTGTGGAGTCGGTGCAGGAACCTGAGGATTCCTCTCCTTGCTGACATGGATCTTGGGTACTTCTGGAGTCTCCCCAGGGGAGTCAGTCCTCGTCTCGAGTGGGGCGCATGCACATGCGCTTACCTCCCGAGCTGTAGCTGCAGTATCTCGCTTCCCTTCTTGTGGAGTAAGGGATCAGGGGCTTTCCCTCGAGTCTTTCCCACGAGGCTTTCCACGAGGCTTTCCCAAAGGGCTGTCCCACATGCCACCGTTGTGTGAGTCGATCCTCGGCTTGAGAGCCAAGTTAATGCAGGAAAGCAGGTTTCCGTGAAATGGACTGAGACATGTGGGGGACTCTGGAATGGTGGCACCACCCTGGAGTTCCTCTCTCCTTTCCTGTGGAGAGCGACTCCTCTTGAGACGCTATGGGAACGCCGGGAATTCTTTCCCGACAACGCAGGGAAAGGATCCCTCCTCTCGAGCTAGGAGACGGAAACGGGGCTCCTCTGGATGTGGGCAGGCCTCTCGTGCTTCCTCTCGAGTGGAGACAGGTATGTCAGGGAACTTCTTGAGTTGCAGCAAGGACGTGAAGGACCCTTTGGAAGTTTCAGAGGTTAGGTGTGATTAGCCTCGAGACGCTCAGCGGAAATGGGCCTCATCTCTCCTGGAGGGGAGAACCTCCTGGATTTTCTCGAGTTGCGGCAGGTGCTCTCGACTTACGACGGGGACCTCAGGGGCCCGCTCTGGTGGCCTCAGGAAAGGCCAGTCCCCATGCGAGTTGCTCGGGGGCCTCTCGGGATTCCTCTCCCGTCGATGCCGGGGGCTTAAGATCTTGTGTGGAGCCGGTGCCGGAACCTGAGGATTCCTCTCCAGTGCTGACATGGATCTGGGGGTACTTCTGAAGTCTCCCCAGTGGAGTCAGTCCTCGTCTCAAGTGGGGGCATGCACGTGCCGCTTTCCTTCCGAGCTGTAGCAGCAGTGTCGCACTTCCCCTTCGCGTGGATCAAGGGATCTGTGGCTTTCCCTAGAGGCTTTCCCACGAGGCTTTCCACAGGGCTGTGCCACGTGCCACCGTGGTGGGAGTCGATCCTCGGCTTGAGAGTGGAGGCAGTGCTGGGAAATCAGGTTTCCCTGGAATGGACTGAGACATCTCGGGGACTCTTGGAATGTGGCACGACCCTGGAGTTCTCTCGCCTTTCCTGTGGAGAGCGCCTCCTCCTTGAGATGCGCCGGGAACGCCGGGAATTCTTTCCCGACCACGCAGGGAAAGGATCCCTCCTCTCGAGCTAGGAGGCGGAAACAGGGCTCCTCTGGATGTGGGCGGGACTCTCGTGCTTCCTCTCCAGTGGAGTCGCGTATGTCGGGGAACTTCTTGAGTTGCAGCAAGGGTGTGAAGGACCCTTTGGAAGTTCCAGAGTTTAGGTGTGATTAGCCTAGAGAAGCCTCAGCGGAAATGGGCCTCATCTCGCCAGGAGGGGAGAACCTCCTGGATTTTCTCAAGTTGTGGCAGGTGCTCTCGACTTACGACGGGGACCTCAGGGACCCGCTCTGGTGGCCTCAGGAAAGGCCAGTCCCCTTGCAAGTTGCTCGGGGGCCTCTCGGGTGCCTCTCTGGTTTCCTCTCCCGTCAATGCTGGGGCCTAAAACCTTGTGTGGAGTCAGTGCCGGAACCTGAGGATTCCTCTCCAGTGCTGACATGGATCTTGGGGTACTTCTGTAGTCTCCCCAGGGGAATCAGTCTTCGTCTCGAGTGGGGGCATGCACGTGCGCTTTCCTCCCGAGCTGTAGCAGCAGTGTCACGCTTCCCTTCGCGTGAACCAAGGGATAAGGGGCTTTCCCTCGAGGCTTTCCCACGAGGCTTTCCCACGAGGCTTTCTGCCGGGGTCCAGCCCCGGTGGATCCAGGGAATTCGAAGGGTGGACGGCGTTGGCGTGGAAAGACTTGTTTGTTTATTAATGTAAGATTAGATTAAGAAACTATAGTGTAATAAGAAGATTAAGTGGACGAAGAGGGCTGAATAGCTTGGTTTACGCGGAAGGCCAATAAAATTCCAGACAAGGAATTTGCACCATCTACGTTGGGCCACCGGGGCCCGCTTGAATATCTAAGGGTGCCTCGCCTTAAGCTCCCTTTCGTGCGGGTCTTAACAGCCGGGGCAAGTAAGTAGACCTGGCGAGCCTCCGCGCCCCAGATGGAGATTCAGCCTGAAGTTAAAGTAAAGAGCAGAGAGAGGGAAGGGGAGAGAAGAGGAGAGAGAGAGACATGGGGGGAGCCAGAGTCCCAAGAAACCAGGCCGAGAGACTAGTTCGAGAAACTGATCCGATCCTTTATTGTTCAGAAGGCCTTTTATACTTTTGATAAAACATGGAGATCAACGGGTAACACAGAATTATGTAGCGTTCGCAGCCCAGACTCTTTCTATACATCATTTTGTATACAAAAGGTCTCAGGTGATTTACATTATCTTCTGGCCAAGAAGCTTGTTAACACTTTTTAGCTCTCTTCCTTAATGAATGTTGATTTTGTTTCCCCTGAAGTGTTTTTCTTTAATTTGCATCTCCTTAAAGCATTAAAGTTACATCTCTATAGAACAAAGGTGCAGTGGGATATAACAAAGAAGGTACTTAACTCAAAGATCTAATGTTGCTAATACCAGGTCTACTACTTGTTTTTCTATATACAACTATATCTTAAAAATAAAGGATATGAAAATTTGGCAGCAAGCATGACTCAACAAATGAAACTTTTAATCAGTCCTATTCTAAAGATTTTGACTCTTCGGAAGCCCCTACATTCCTAGGATATTTTAAGCTTCCTGTGCCTCCTGCGGTCAGGAGGCCTCAAACATCACACTCGCAGAGTCCTGCAGGCAGGCTAGAAAGCCATCGGAGGGGTTTTTAGATTGAAAACACTCTTTCAAATGCAGAAGACTGAAACCCTGAATTGACTTTTTCCAGAAAATGTCAGAAGAGTGGAAAAGCAGGAGCACAAAAGCCGGCAGATTTTTGTTGGGGTACATGCTTAGGAATTTCCAGAGGGGTCCCTGAAGTCTGAGCACGCCTTGCGTATGTCAGCTTCCTTCCTCATGACCTTGTCACGGGCGGGATTCCTCACACTGGCTCCCGGCATCTCACCCTTTTTAATTTTAAATAATTAATTATTTATGTTTAAAATCAGGTGCAGTTCGGTCTCGAGATTCCGAATGCTCTGCCGAAGAATCTAGACAATATAGGGAAGTATGATTATGAGGAGCAAGATTATAGACAGTAGACAGAACAGTCTTCAGAAATGAAGTTAGAGAAAGTGTGGGAAAAGTCATTGGTTTCTCCTGCGGTGGTAAAATCTAATCGGGAGTGTTCCAAGGTCTGAATCTGATTATGAAGTTTCCCTAAGTCTAAACTAATATCTGAGCTGTTCCAAAATACCTAAAACCTTGATTTTTTAACATATTGGGCATTTACACTTGTTGAGTCAATGATTGCTGTTGTAGTAACAATAACAGTTGTTGTAACACAGCAAGAACATAATTATCATATCAATAAGTTGTTACAGTTATAGGACATCTTTAAAACCACAGAAGAGCAGACATTACTTTGAGGAGTTAAACAAGATGAAAACATCCATGGTTCACAAGTTCGCTACATTAGGTACATTAAGTTTTCTGGAATCATTGGTGAAAGAAGAACATAAGGAGAGGATAGACAAGCCAAAATAGAGTAAATAGAGTCATTTTCTGGTTGGAGTTTGTGCTGCAGCAGCTGTTAGTCCTGCCGGGATCTTGATGTTTCTTTTGGCCTCTTTTGCCGGTAGGAGCAGCGGCCTTCACCCCGCCCTCTGACACTGGCGCTGTTATGGGGCTGCGAGTGCGGTGCACTGGGTTCCGTCAGTCAGGCTGGCCCGCCCGCAGCTTTTGGTGGCGCGGCTGTTTCCCGCGGTGGTGGTGCCAGAGAAGTTCCCTTTTTCTTTTGTGGCGAATCAGTCTGTCCGGGATCCAAGTTGACGAATCTGCACCCTGTGGAAAAAAATATAAACACTTCCTCGACCCGCAGTAAATTTTGGGTCGGGATCTTTTTGTTATCTGGAGGAGATCTTTTTTGCTTTACTACTGGCTTTTTATTTTACTGTTTCAAACGAATCAGCATTTAACTTATTACAAAGAGAACATGTTGTAAAATCTGATGGGGGAAAACTATACTTAATTTCTCTCTCTTTTTAATTTTTGAATTAACAAAGCACGTGAGGGTAAATGATGGCAAGATCTGATCACAAGAATTTCCTATAGCAATCTGCCAATCATCAAACATTTGAAAAGCATCAAGTTGTTCTCTGTTATATGGAAGTACAATTTTTGATGGTTCTTTATTAAACAATTTAATAAATCAGTATATTTGAATTAATCTTTTTAATTAATATGTCAGTATTTTTCCTTAGGCAGAGGCCACTGTTCCACCCACACCGGATCTTGAAATTTTCATGTAATGGGGTAGGCAGCAAAAACAATGGGCCTTCATTATAAATTTGGATATCCCAATCCAGTATATAGCTTTGCGAGGAGTTGGGCAAATTAGCTCAATTATTCTTGTCTGTTGTTTACCCAATCCTTTTGATGGATCATAGCCGATCTGCAGCATCTGAGAGGTCACTTTATCATCAGGGCTAAAAAGTAACACTCCCATTTGAGATAGCATGTCCCTCCCCACAGGGTAAGGGGGAGTGAAGGGACTACATACGGTTGGAAAGTTCCACGGGTGTCCTCAAATTGCCAATCTAAAATTTTTGCACTTTTGGCTACTGTGGGGGCTCTTCCTATCCCCACCAAGTTATTTTCAGTAGTATGTGTGGGCCAGGAGGTGGGCCAGGAGCTAGGCCAGTCTTTTCCTGAAATGCAAGAAACGTCTGCTCCTGTGTCTAATAACCCCACAATAGACTTGCCATTAATCAGAATAGTTTTCATAGGCCGTTTCTGAGTAATTTTTGTTATCCAAAAACATATCACTAGACCCAAATATAAGAAGCAAGAAAAGAGGTGTTACACAATATCTTTATAAGCTTTTCTAAATGATCTTTTTATAACCCAAATCTGGTCTATAGCCTTTTAGATGACAAGTAACCATTTAATCTTAGCTTGAATACTTCCAGCAATGGGGAGCTCACTATTCACCAAGGTTTTAAACTCTCTCTCACCTCTTACTCTATAGCATTTTTATCCTGCATACCACTTTTTCTAACTCCTTTTCAGTAGTATATGTTGGCCAGGAGCTGCGCTAGTCTCTCAGCAATGTAAGAAACGTCTTGTCTATTGTCTAACAGCCATGACATTTTATATCTTTGAATTAAAAAATCTTTTAAAGGCCTAGAAGCTGCAATTTTTTGCACCCAAAAAGCTAGATCTAGATCCTCTGGGGCTTTTTTTGTCTGGTTTTTTCCTGTTTGGTAATAAGGTAAAAGCAAAAGCTTGTGCTATTATTTTTTTTTTCTAATTTTTATTAATTGCACAGTTTTAGCAGGTGGCGAGATCAAAACTTCAGTTTTTTCAGTATAATCAGAATTTACTACACAAGACACTACCGAAATTTCTTGAAAAGAAAGCAAGCTATGCCCCAGTACAAGTCTTACAATGTCCTCAGGCAGGGGACTAGCCACTCTCATTGGAATCTGAGTCACTGGCACATCAGGGGTTAATATTATTGAGGTGGTGGGAACTGAGGTCTAGGCCTGAGCTACCTGGGGTTGTTTGCTACGGGTTGTTGTGTCTGTTTAGGCAGGACATTTTGGCAAAACATGTTCTATTTTGGCCTCAAGAGAAACATTTTGCATTTGTAAAGTCCTTTTTATTACGAATATTTTTTTTTCTGTTTTTCTTCCTTTTTCTTTTTTTTTTTTTGTTGGGTGAGGCCCCTCCTGAGGGGATTTTATGCAAGGAGCAAGCTCTGTTTTAAAAGCTCTTTTGCTCAAAAATATTGTCACTATCGTTTTCAAACTTAAGCAATGTTCTGGGAGGCTTTGGATATAAAGTGGGGAGTTCTTAAGCCCTGGGGAGGCGCAAGCAGAGGTTGCAGTGGTCGCCTTAAATAAGATAACTTTTTTAAAGGTTTGGTTTGTGTAGAGGGGGAGGGGGCTCTCCAGGGCGCTCGGCCGCTGCGTCCTGTAAGCACCCTCCTTCCTCGGGAGGAAGAGGAGTCTCTCTCCTTTTGTTTGCCAATGGCAGAAAATACGATCTGCATAGAAGGTGGAGACCCACTACCATTTACCGCTATAGCCTCTCCCATAGGCTATCTAACAGCCTCATGACAGGGGTCCAGAACATTTGTAATCATATTTTACAGAGCAAAAGCATTTACAGGCCCATGCAAAGTATAGTAAGTTTTTAGCTGTTTTCCTACTCTCTCCAGGTGTCTAAGTTAACAGTGCCTTCTTCTGGAAACCAGGGACACTGTTCTTGTACAAAGGAAAAAAATGAATGAATATTGGAATTTTTAACTTTAATTCCTCGTTTAGTTAGTAACTGCAAGATTACTCCTATAAAAAGCTGTCTTTCTTTGATTCACTGTTACCCATGTCAGAAAATTAAGTCTTATAGAAAAGTCTACCTCAACAAAAGGTTTTACCTCTGGCGAGGGGGGTTTTGTTTTTAACCCTAGGATAGCAGGTTTCTTTTCAACCTCTAGAGCACCAGGTTTCTCTTAAACCCTTGAACACTTCCCACTCTTCCTCACCCTGTCTATCCTACAGGGGGTCCGCGGCACCCTGAGTGGGGTCCTAGCCGTCCCGAACACTCAACACTGGGGGAGTACCCGAAAGTACTCCGGGGGAGTGATTAAGTCACTCCGGGGGGAGCAACAGAGAGTGCTCCGGGGGGAGCAACGAGAGGGCTCCGGGGAGCAGCAGAGAGTGCTCCGGGGGAGCTTTTGCTCCGAGGAACCTACCTTCGAATAGCCTGTTCCGGCGCCACTTGCCGGGGTCCTGGCCCGGTGGATCCAGGGAATTCGAAGGGTGGACGGCGTTGGCGTGGAAAGACTTGTTTGTTTATTAATGTAAGATTAGATTAAGAAACTATAGTGTAATAAGAAGATTAAGTGGAGGAAGAGGGCTGAATAGCTTGGTTTACGCGGAAGGCCAATAAAATTCCAGACAAGGAATCTGCACCATCTACGTTGGGCCACCGGCGCCCGCTTGAATATCTAAGGGTGCCTCGCCTTAAGCTCCCTTTCGTGCGGGTCTTAACAGCCGGGCAAGTAAGTAGACCTGGCGAGCCTCTGCGCCCCAGATGGAGATTCAGCCTGAAGTTAAAGTAAAGAGCAGAGAGAGGGAAGGGGAGAGAAGAGGAGAGAGAGAGACATGGGGGGAGCCAGAGTCCCAAGAAACCAGGCCGAGAGACTAGTTCGAGAAACTGGTCCGATCCTTTATTGTTCAGAAGGCCTTTTATACTTTTGATAAAACATGGAGATCAACGGGTAACACAGAATTATGTAGCGTTCGCAGCCCAGACTCTTTCTATACATCATTTTGTATACAAAAGGTCTCAGGTGATTTACATTATCTTCTGGCCAAGAAGCTTGTTAACACTTTTTAGCTCTCTTCCTTAATGAATGTTGATTTTGTTTCCCCCGAAGTGTTTTTCTTTAATTTGCATCTCCTTAAAGCATTAAAGTTACATCTCTATAGAACAAAGGTGCAGTGGGATATAACAAAGAAGGTACTTAACTCAAAGATCTAATGTTGCTAATACCAGGTCTATACTTGTTTTTTTTCTATATACCAACTATATCTA
>NW_017195317.1:0-8970 GCF_001704415.2 Capra hircus
CCTCCCGAGCTGTAGCAGCAGTGTCATGCTTCCCTTCGCGTGGATCAAGGGATCAGGCTTTCCCTCGAGGCTTTCCCACGAGGCTTTCCCACAGTGCTTCCCACGTGCCACCGTGGTGTGAGTCGATCCTCGGCTTGAAAGTCGAGGCAGTGCATGGAAAAAAAGGTTTCCCTGGAATTACTGAGACATCTGGGACTCTGGGAATGGTGGCACGAACCTGGAGTTCCTCTCGCCTTTCCTGTGGAGAGTGCCTCCTCTTTGAGATTCGACGGGAACGCCGGGAATTCTTTCCCGACCACGCATGGAAAGGATCCCTCCTCTCGAAGCTAGGAGGCGGAAACGGGGCTCCTCTGGATGTGGCGGACTCTCGTGCTTCCTCTCGAGTGGAGACGGTATGTCGGGGAACTTCTTGAGTTGCAGCAAGGGTGTGAAGGACCTTTGAAGTTCCAGAGGTTAGGTGTGATTAGCCTCGAGACGCCTCAGCGGAAATGGGCCTCATCTCGCCTGGAGGGAGAACCTCCTGGATTTTCTCGAGTTGCGGCAGGTGCTCTCGACTTACGATGGGACTCAGGGACCCGCTCTGGTGGCTCAGGAAAGGCCATTCCCCATGCGAGTTGCTCGGGGGCTCTCGGGATTCCTCTCCCGTCGATTCCGGGCCTAAGACCTTCGTGTGGAGTCAGTGCCGGAACCTGAGGATTTCTCTCCAGTGCTGACATGGATCTTGGGGTACTTCTGGAGTCTCCCCAGGGGAGTCAGTCCTCTTCTCGAGTGGGGCATGCACGTGCGCCGTGCCTCTCGAGCTGTAGCATTAGTGTCACGCTTCCATTCGCGTGGATCAAGGGATCTGTGGCTTTCCCTCGAGGCTTTCCCACGAGGGCTTTCCCACAGGGCTGTCCCACGTGCCACCGTGGTGTGAGTCGATCCTCAGCTTGAAAGTCGAGGCAGTGCAGGGAAAACAGGTTTCCCTGGAATGGACTGAGACATCTGGGGGACTCTGGGAATGGTGGCACGACCCTGGAGTTCCTCTCGCCTTTCCTGTTGAGAGAGCCTCCTCTTGAGATGCGACGGAAATGCCGGGAATTCTTTCCCGACCACGCAGGGAAAGGATCCCTCCTCTCGAGCTAGGAGGCGGAAACGGGGCTCCTCTGGATGTGGGCGGGACTCCGTGCTTCCTCTCGAGTGGAGACCGGTATGTCGGGGAACTTCTTGAGTTGCAGCAAGGGTGTGAAGGACCCTTTTAAGTTCCAGAGGTTAGGTGTGATTAGCCTCGAGACGCCTCAGCGAAATGGGCCTCATCTCGCCTGGAGGGAGAACCTCCTGGATTTTCTCGAGTTGCGGCAGGTGCTCTCGACTTACGACGGGGACCTCAGGGACCCCCTCTGGTGGCCTCAGGAAAGGCCAGTCCCCATGCGAGTTGCTCGGGCCTCTCGGGATTCCTCTCCCTTCGATGCCGGGCCTAAGACCTTGTGTGGAGTCGGTGCCGGAACCTGAGGATTCCTCTCCAGTGCTGACATGGATCTTGGGGTACTTCTGGAGTCTCCCCAGGGGGAGTCAGTCCTCGTCTCGAGTGGGGGCATGCACGTGCGCTTTCCTCCCGAGCTGTAGCAGCAGTGTCACGCTTCCCTTCGCGTGGATCAAGGGATCTGTGGCTTTCCCTCGAGGCTTTCCCACGAGGCTTTCCCACAGGGCTGCCCCACGTGCCACTGTGGTGTGAGTCGATCCTCGGCTTGAAAGTCGAGGCAGTGCAGGGAAACAGGTTCCCTGGAATGGACTGAGACATCTGGGGACTCTGGAATAGTGGGAACCTGGAGTTCCTCTCGCCTTTCCTGTGGAGAGCGCCTCCTCTTGAGATGTGACGGAACGCCCGGAATTCTTTCCCACCACGCAGGGAAAGGATCCCTCCTCTCGAGCTAGGAGGTGGAAACGGGGCTCCTCTGGATGTGGCGGGACTCTCGTGCTTCCTCTCGAGTGGAGACGGGTATGTCGGGGAACTTCTGAGTTGCAGCAAGGGTGTGAAGGACCCTTTGGAAGTTCCAGAGGTACGGTGTGATTAGCCTCGAGATACCTGAGCGGAAATGGGTCTCAGCTCGCCTGGAGGGAGAACCTCCTGGATTTTCTCGAGTGGCGGCAGGTGCTCTCGACTTACGACGGGGACCTCAGGGACCCGCTCTGGTGGCCTCAGGAAAGGCCAGTCCCCATGCGAGTTGCTCTGGGGCCTCTCGGGATTCCTCTCTCCCGTTGATGCAGGGGCCTAAGACCTTGTGTGGAGTCGGTGCCGGAACCTGAGGATTCCTCTCCAGTGCTGACATGGATCTTGGGGTACTTCTGGAGTCTCCCCAGGGGTGTCAGTCCTCGTCTCGAGTGGGGCCATGCACGTGCGCTTTCCTCCCGAGTTTTAGCAGCAGTGTCACGCTTCCCTTCGCGTGGATCAAGGGATCTGTGGCTTTCCCTCGAGGCTTTCCCACGAGGCTTTCCCACAGGGCTGCCCCACGTGCCACTGTGGTGTGAGTCGATCCTCGGCTTGAAAGTCGAGGCAGTGCAGGGAATACAGGTTTCCCTGAAATGGACTGAGACATCTGGGGGACTCTAGGAATGGTGGCACGAACCTGGAGTTCCTCTCGCTTTTCCTCTGGAGAGCCTTCCTCTTGAGATGCGACGGGAACGCCGGGAATTCTTTCCCGACCACGCATGGAAAGGATCAATCCTCTCGAGCTATGAGGCGGAAACAGGGCTCCTCTGGATGTGGGCGCGACTCTCGTGCTTCCTCTCGAGTGGAGACGGGTATGTCGGGGAACTTCTTGAGTTGCAGCAAGGGTGTGAAGGACCCTTTGGAAGTTCCAGAGGTTAGGTGTGATTAGCCTCGAGACGCCTCAGCGGAAATGGGCCTCATCTCCCTGGAGGGGAGAACCTCCTGGATTTTCTCGAGTTGCGGCAGGTGCTCTCAACTTACGACGGGGACCTCAGGGACCCGCTCTGGTGGTCTCAGGAAAGGCCAGTCCCCATGCGAGTTGCTCGCGGGCCTCTCGGGATTCCTCTCCCGTCGATGCCGGGGCCTAAGATCTTGTGTGGAGTCGGTGCTGGAACCTGAGGATTCCTCTCCAGTGCTGACATGGATCTTGGGGAACTTCTGGAGTCTCTCAGGGCAGTCAGTCATCTACTCGAGTGTGGCATGCTCGTGCGCTTTCCTCCCGAGCTGTAGCAGCAGTGTCACGCTTCCCTTCGCATGGATAAACGATCTGGCTTTGGCTTTGCCAAGAGGTTTTCCCACGAGGCTTTCCCACGAGGCTTTTCCCACGTGGCTTTTCCACACCACGAGTCACCGTGTTGCGTGTCGATCCTAGGCTAGAAAGTCGAGGCAGTGCAGGAGAAACAGGTTTCCATGGAATGGACTGAGACATCTGGGGGCCTCTGGGAATGGGTGCACGAATCTGGAGTTCCTCTCGCCTTTCCTGTGGAGAGCGCCTCCTCTTGAGATGAGACGGGAACTCCGGGAATACTTGACCGACCACTCAGTGAAAGGATCCCTCCTCTCGAGCTAGGAGGCAGTAACGGGGCTCCTCTGGATGTGGGCGGGACTCTCGGGCTTCCTCTCGAGTGGAGACGGGTATATGGGGAGCTTCTTGAGTTGCAGCAAGGGTGTGAAGGACCCTTTGTAAGTTCCATAGGTTAGGTGGGATTAGCCTCGAGACGTCTCAGCGGTAATGGGCCTCATCTTGCCTGGAGGAGAGAACCTCCTGGATTTTCTCGAGTTGCGGCAGGTGCTCTCGACTTATGACGGGGACCTCAGGGACCCGCTCTGGTGGACTCAGGAAAGGCCAGTCCACATGCGAGCTCAGGGGCCTCTCGGGATTCCTCTCCCGTCGATGCTGGGGCCTACGACCTTGTGTCGGTGCCGGAACTTGAGGATTCCTCTCCAGTGCTGACATGGATTTTGGGGTACTTCTGGAGTCTCCCCAGGGGAGTCAGTCGTAGTCTCTAGTGGGGGCATGCACGTGGGATTTCCTCCAGAGCTGTAGCAGCAGTGTCACGCTTCCCTTCGCGTGGATCAAGGGATCTGTGGCTTTCCCTAGAGACTTTCCCACGAGGCTTTCCCACAGGGCTGTCCCACGTGCCACCGTGGTGTGAGTCGATCCTCGGCTAGAAAGTCACGGCAGTGCAGGGAAAACAGGTTTCCCTGGAATGGACTGAGACATCTGGGGGACTCTGCGAATGGTGGCACGACCCTTGAGTTCCTCTCGCCTTTCCTGTGGAGAGCGCCTCATCTTGAGATGCGACGGGAATGCCGGGAATTCATTCCCAACCACACAGGGAAAGGATCCCTCCTCTCGAGCTACGAGGCGGACACGGGGATCCTCTGGATGTGAGCGGAGCTCTTGTTCTTCCTCTCGAGTGGAGACGGGTATGTCGTGGAAATTCTTGAGTTGCAGCAAGGGTGTGAAGGACCCTTTGGAAGTTCCAGAGATTAGGTGTGATTAGCCTCGAGACGCCTCAGCGAAATGGGCCTCATCTCGCCTGGAGGGCAGAACCTCCTGGATTTTCTCGAGTTGCGGCAGGTGCTCTCGACTTACGACAGGGACCTCAGGGACCCGCTCTGGTGGCCTCAGGAAAGGCCAGTCCCCATGCGATTTGCTCGGGGCCGCTCGGGATTCCTCTCCCATCGATGCCGGGCCCTAAGACCTTGTGTGGAGTCGGTGTCGGAAACTGAGAATTCCTCTGCAGTGCTGACATCGCTCTTGGGGGTACTTCTGAAGTCTCCCCAGGGGAGTGAGTCCTCGTCTCCAGTGGGGTTATGCACGTGAGCTTTCCTCCCGAGCTGTAGCAGCAGTGTCACGCTTACCTTCCCGTGGGTCATAGGATCTATGGCATTCCCTCGAGGCTTTCCCATGAGGCTTTCCCTTTCCCACCAGGCTTTCCAACGAGGCTTTCCCCCAGTGATGTCCCACGTGCCACCGTGGTGTCATTCGATCCTCGGTTTGAAAGTCGAGGCAGTGCCAGGGAAACAGGCTTCCCTGGAATGGACTGAGACATCTGGGGGACTCTGTGAATGGTGGCACTACCCTGGAGTTCCTCTCCCCTTTCCTGTGGAGAGCGCCTCCTCTTGAGATGCCACGGAAATGCCGGGAATTCTTTCCCGACCACGCAGGGGAAGGATCCCTCCTCTCCAGCTGGGAGGCGGAAACGGGACTCCTCTGGATGAGGGCGGGACTCTCGTGATTCCTCTCGAGTGGAGATGGGTATGTCGGGGAACTTCTTGAGTTGCAGCAAGGGTGTGAAAGACCCTTTGTAAGTTCCAGAGGTTAGGTGTGATTAGCCTCGAGATGCCTCAGCGGAAATGGGCCTCATCTCGCCTGGAGGGGAGAACCTCCTGGAGTTTCTCGAGTTGCGGCAGGTGCTCTCGACTTACGACGGGGACCTCACGGACCCGCTATGGTGGTCTCAGGAAAGGCCAGTCCCCAAGCGAGTTGCTCGGGGGCCTCTCGGGATTCCTCTCCCGTCGATGCCGGGGCCTAAGGCTGCCGGGAGCCAGTGTGAGGAAGCCGCCCGTGACAAGGTTATGAGGAAGGAAGCTGACATACGCAAGGCGTGCTCAGACTTCAGGGACCCCTCTGGAAATTTTTAAGCATGTACCCCAACAAAAATCTACCGGTTTTTGTGCTCTGCTTTTTCACTCTTCTGACCTTTTCTGGAAAAAGTCAATTCAGGGCGTTAGTCTTCTGCATTTGAAAGAGTGTTTCAATCCAAAAACCCTCTGATGGCTTTCTAGCCTGCCTGTAGAACTCGTACAGCTGCGCTTGTGATTGTTTGAGGCCTCCTGACCGCAGGAGGCACAGGAAGCTTAAAACATCCTAGGAATGCAGGAGCTTCTGAGGAGTCAGAATCTTTAGAATAGGACTGATTAAAAGTTTCATTTTTTGGGTCAATGCTTGCTGCCAAATTTTCATATCCTTTATTTTTAGATATAGATATAGTTGGTATGTGAAAAACAAGTAGTAGACCTGGTATTAGCAACATTAGATCTTTGAGTTAAGTACCTTCTTTGTTATAACCCACTGCACCTTTGTTCTATAGAGATGTAACTTTAGTGCTTTAAGGAGATGCAGATTAAAGAAAAACACTTCAGGGGAAACAAAATTAACATTCATTAAGGAAGAGAGCCAAAAAGTGTTAACAATCCTCTTGGCCAGAAGATAATGTAAATTACCTGAGACCTTTTGTATACAAAATGATATACAGAAAGAATCTGGGTTGAGAACACTACATAATTTTGTGTTATCCATTGATCTCCATGTATTATCAAAAGTATAAAAGACCTTCTGATCAATAAAGAGGAGGCCAGGGGCCGGGGGCCAGTTTCTCGGACCAGCTTCTCGAACTAGTCTCTCAGCCTGGTTTCTTGGGACTCTGGCTCCCCCTGTGTCTTCTCTCTCTTTCTTCTTCTCTACCTTTCCTTCTCTCTGCTCTTTACTATAACTTCAGGCTGAATCTCCACCTGGAGTGCGGAGGCTCGCCAGGTCTACTTACTTGGCCTGGCTGTTAAGACCCGCACGAAAGGGAGCTTAAGGCGAGGCACCCTTAGATATTCAAGCGGCGCCGGTGGCCCAACGTAGGTGGTGCAAATTCCTTGTCTGGAATTTTATTGGCCGTCCGCGTAAACCAAGCTATTCAGCACTCTTCCTCCACTTAATCTTCTTACTACACTATAGTTTCCTAATGTAATCTTACATTAATAAATAAACAAGGCTTTCCACGCCAACGCCGTCCACCCTTCGAATTCCCTGGATCCACCGGGGCTGGACCCCGGCATAAGACTTTGTGTGGAGTCGGTGCCGGAACCTGAGGATTTCTCTCCAGTGCTGACATGGATCTTGGGGTACTTCTGGAGTCTCCCCAGGGGAGTCAGTCCTCGTCTCGAGTGGGGGCATGCACGTGCGCTTTCCTCCCGAGCTGTAGTAGCAGTGTCACGCTTCCCTTCTCGAGGATCAAGGGATCTGTGGCTTTCCCACGAGGCTTTCCCACAGGGCTGTCCCATGTGCCACCGTGGTGTGAGTCGATCCTCGGCTTGAAAGTCGAGGCAGCGCAGGGAAAACAGGTTTCCCTGGAATGGACTGAGACATCTTGGGGACTCTGGGAATGGGGCCTGATCCTGGAGTTCTTCTCGCCTTTCCTGTGGAGAGCGCCTCCTCTTGAGATGCAACGGGAACGCTAGGAATTCTTTCCCGACCACGCAGGGAAAGGATCCCTCCTCTCGAGCTAGCAGCGCGGAAACGGGGCCACTCTGGATATGGCGGGACTCTCGATTCCTCTAGAGTGGAGACGGGTATGTCGGGGAACTTCTTGAGTTGCAGCAAGGGTGTGAAGACCCTTTGGAAGTTCCAGAGTTGTGATTAAGGCTCCGCCTCTGCGGAAATGGGCCTCATCTCGTCTGGAGGGGAGAACCTCCTGGATTTTCTCGAGTTGCGGCAGGTGCTCCGACTTACGACAGGGACCTCAGGGATCCGCTCTGGTGGCCTCAGGAAAGACCAGTCCCCATGCGAGTTACTCAGGGCCCTCTCGGGGGTTCCTCTCCCGTCGATGCCAGGGCCTAAGACCTTGTGTGGGTCGGTGCCGGAACCTGAGGATTCCTTTGCAGTGCTGACAAGGATCTTGGGGTACTTCTCCAGTCTCCCCACGGGAGTCAGTCCTCATCTCGAGTGGGGCATGCACGTGCGCTTTCCTCCCGAGCTGTAGCAGCAGTGTCACGCTTCCCTTCGCGTGGTTCAAGGTATCTGCGGCTTTCCCTCGAGGCTTTCCCACGAGTTTTTCCACGAGGCTTTCCACGAGACTTTCCCAAAGGACTGTCCCACGTGCCACCGTGTTGTGAGTCGATCCTAGGCCTAGAAAGTTGAGGCAGTGCAGGAGAAACAGGTTTCCCTGGAATGGACTGAGACATCTGGGGCTCTGGGAATGGGTGCACGAATCTGGAGTTCCTCTCGCCTTTCCTGTGGAGAGCGCCTCCTCTTGAGATGAGACGGGAACTCCGGGAATACTTGACCGACCACTCAGTGAAAGGATCCCTCCTCTCGAGCTAGGAGGCAAACGGGGCTCCTCTGGATGTGGGCGGGACTCTCGGCTTCCTCTCGAGTGGAGACGGGTATGTGGGAGCTTCTTGAGTTGCAGCAAGGCGTGAAGGACCCTTTGTAAGTTCCATAGGTTAGGTGTGATTAGCCTCGAGACGCCTCAGCGGTGGGCCTCATCTCGCCTGGAAGGTAGAACCTCCTGGATTTTCTCGAGTTGCGGCAGGTGACCTCGACTTACGACGGGAACCTCAGGACCCGCTCTGGTGCCTCAGGAAAGGCCAGGCCCCATGCGAGTTGCTCGGGGCCTCTCGGGATTCCTCTCCCGTCGATGCCAGGGCCTACGACCTTGTGTGAATTCGGGGCCGGAACTTGAGGATTCCTCTCCAGTGCTGACATGGATCTTGGGGTACTTCTGGAGTCTCCCCGGGGAGTCAGTCCTAGTCTCGAGTGGGGGCATGCACGTGCGATTTCCTCCAGAGCTGTAGCAGCAGTGTCACGTTCCTTTCGCGTGGATCAAGGATCTGTGGCTTTCCCTAGAGACTTTCCCACGAGGCTTTCTCACGGGGCTTTCCCACGAGGCTTTCCCACAGGGCTGTCCACGTGCCACCGTGGTGTGAGTCGATCCTCGGCTAGAAAGTCAAGGCAGTGCAGGGAAAAACAGGTTTTCCTGGAATGGACTGAGACATCTGGGGGACTCTGCGAATGGTGGCACGACCCTTGAGTTCCTCTCGCCTTTCCTGTGGAGAGCGCCTCATCTTGAGATGCGACGGGAAAGCCGGGAATTCATTACCAACCACACAGGGAAAGGATCCTCCTCTCGAGCTACGAGGCGAAACAGAGCTCCACTGGATGTGGCCGGGACCCTCGTGCTTCCTCTTGAGTGGAGACGGGTATATGTCGGGAACTTCTTGAG
>NW_017195318.1:0-8970 GCF_001704415.2 Capra hircus
TTTCCCCGCAGGATCCAAGAACGTTCCAGACAGACCTGGGCTCACTAGCTCCCTCCTGCAGAGGAAACATGATAGAACAGCTGTTTGGAGGTTGCTTTGACTTCCCCTGGGAGGGTAGGATCCCTCCCTGGGTGCAGGGCCTCAGGGGCCATTGCCGCTGAGAAATGTCCTCTAAGCCAGACCTTTCCAGCCTTGTATGACTCAGCACGGAGGAGACTGGAAGAGCTCTCTTCCTTGGAGGAAGGAAAGGCAGCCCCAGAGAGTGTGTTTTCACACCTGTATCTTGCAGCAAGTGTTTGGCGTCTCAGACGTCAGACCTCCAGGCCTGCTCCAACGGCCTCAGTTCCAGAGTCAGGGCCGTGTGTCTCCCTGCATTTTCTGAGCCTTGGGAACACATTCCTAGGTCAGAACAGTCCTGCCCATGGGGAAGGAGGCTGCGGGGTGTGTCTGAGGGGGGGTCGGTGCCATGCTGGGGTCCAATAGACTTGGTACCTCCAATAGACCCCAGGACAACAGCGTGGGGCTCCCCCTAGCTTCCGAAATGCCAAAGCGAGAAGCAAAGCTAGCTCTATCAGAAGGAAGGAAAGAGCAATCGGATGGATGTTCAGGCTGTTGCTGGCCGCACCACTTCAGGGTCCCCCCGAGAGGAACAGGCGCCCTGTGGCCCCTAGGTCCGATATGCAGGTTAACACACAGGGTGTGTCCCCGTAGGAGACAAGAATTTTCCTGACAGACCTAGGCTCACTAGAGCTCTCCTACAGGCAAAAGGGGTAGAACAGACTGTGGATGTGACTCTGCCTTTCCAGCGAGCATGGGCCCTCCCTACGGCCCCGGGCTCCAAGGAAAATTGTCCCTGAAAAATGACCTCCAAGAAGCGCTTTTCCAGCAGGCTGGGATGCAGAGTTCACAGGATGCGGGGAAAGTGATCGTCCTTCAGGGAAGAAGAGGCAGCCACCCAGTGTGTGTTTGCAAGCCTGTATTTGGAAGAAACTGGTTAGCTTCTTCAAGGGGAGACCTCCAGGTCTGCTCAGAGGACCGAAATTCCAGAGGCAGCACCATGCATCTCCCCTGTCCTTTCTGAGCCTTGGAAAGACATTCCTAGCTTATAGCAGTATTGCTCATGAAGAAGCAGGATGCAGGAATGTGTCAGACATGACTGGGTGCCTTCCTGGGTTCAGCTCCGTGAGGGGCCTTTCCACTCAAAGTAGGTCCCATGCTTCCTTGGGGAGGAAGTGGGGCCCGCTTGCCTCCAAATTGCCAAAGACTGGAACAAAGCTAGTTCTATCAGAGGTAAGAAAAGAGCAATTGGATGGATGTGGAAGCTGTTGCTGGGCCGCACTGCTTCAGGCCCCCCACCCTCCGCCCCCGAGAGAAACAGGCGCCCTGTGGCCCCTAGGTCCTGGATGCAGTTTCACACATAGAATGTGTCCCCATAGGAGCCAAGAATTTTCCTGACAGACCTAGGCTCACTAGAGCTCTCCTACAGAGCAAAGGGGATGGGACAGATGTGTGGCTGTGGCTCTGCCTTTCTCTGGGAGTGTGGAGCCGCTCCCTATGGCCCCGGGCTCCAGGGGAAATTGCCCCTGAATAATGACCTCCAAGAAGCGCTTTTCCAACTGGCTGAGACGTGGAGTTCTCAGGATGCAGGGAAAGCGAGTGTCCTTCGGGGAAGCAAAGGCAGTCACCTGTTATCATGACTTACTAGAATAGTAGGTACCTTCTCCGGTTGGGCAGAGGCCTTCCCTACCTGATCTGAAAAAGAAAATGAAGTAGCTCGCTGATTTGAGAAATAATTCCCAGACTTGGGTTTCCAACCAGTATAGAATCCGACAATGGCCCTGTCTTTGTAGCCGCGTTAATTAACAGGTATGTGAAGCTCTAAATATCAGTGGAAATTACATACAGCATATAGGCCCAGTGTTCTGGAATGGTGGAAAGAAACAACCAAACTCTTGAAGAGACACTTTCAAAATGGATCATAGAGACTGACTGTACATGGATGGGCTTGCTTCCGGCAGACTTACTCATATTACGGGTTACCGCACGTTCCCATAGTTGTTGTCCTTATGAAATTTTCTATGGGAGACCCCCTCCCACAGTGAGGCAGGTGTTAGCAGATTTGCCACAAGTAAGGGGGTGGGATTTCACAGCAGATGGAACAATTAGGTAAGGTAATAAATCAGGTAACTAAGTTTGTATAAAAAAGAATATCATTCCCCCTTGAGGAAGAGATTCATGAATTTGTGCTCAGTGATCAGGTGTGGCTCAATGACTGGAAACACAATTCCTTGGCCTGACATCGGAAAGGTCCTTATACTGTTGTCTTAGCCACAATTCTGAAGAGATGGGAATACCAGACCACCTAACCTGCCTCTTGAGAAATCTGGATGAAGGTCAGGAAGCAACAGTTAGAGCAGGACATGGAACAACAGACTGGTTCCAAAAAGGAAAAGGAGTATGTCAAGGCTGTATATTGTCACCCTGTTTATTTAACTTATATGCAGAGTACATCATGAAAAATGCTGGGATGGAAGATACATGAGCTGGAATCAAGATTGCCGGTAGAAATATCAATCAACTTAGATATGCAGATGACACCACCATTATGGCAGAATGTGAAAGAGGAACGGGTATGTCGGGGAACTTCTTGAGTTGCAGCAAGGGTGTGAAGGACCCTTTGGAAGTTCCAGAGGTTAGGTGTGGTTAGTCTAGAGATGCCTCAGCGGAAATGGGCCTCATGTCGCCTGGAATGGAGAGGCTCCTGGATATTCCCGAGTTTCAGCAGGTGCTCTCGAGTTACGACAGGGACTTCAGGGACCCGCTCTGGCGGCCGCAGGAAAGGCAGTCATCATGCGTGTTGCTAGGGGGCCTCTCGTGATTCCTCTCCCGTCGATGCCGGGGCCTAAGACCTTGTGTGGAGTCGGGGCCGGAACCTGAGGATTCCTCTCCAGTGCTGACATGGATTTTGGGGTACTTCTGGAGTCTCCACAAGGGAGTGAGGCCTCGTCTCGAGTGGGGCATCAGCGTGCCCTTTCGTTCCCATGCTGTAGCAGCAGTGTCACGCTTCCCCTTGCATGGACCAAGGGATCTGTGGCTTTCCCTCGAGTCTTTCCCACGAGGCTTTCCCACAGGGCTGTCCCACGTGCCACGGTGGTGTGAGTCGATCCTCGGCGTGAAAGCCGAGGCAGTGAAGGAAAACAGGTTCCTGTGAATGGACTGAGACGTCTGGGGGAGTCTCGAAATGGTGCACTACCCTGAAGTTCCTCTCGCCTTTCCTGTGGAGAGCACCTCCTCTTGAGATGCGAAGGGAACGCCGGGAATTCTTTCCGGAAGAAGCAGGGAAAGGATCCCTCATCTCGAGCTACGAGGCAGAAACGGGGCTCCTCTGGATGTGGGAGGGACCCTCGTGCTTCCTCTCGAGTGGAGACTGGTATGTCGGGGAAGTTCTTGAGTTGCCAGGAAGGGTGTGACGGACCCTTTGGAAGTTCCAGAGGTTAGGTGTGATTCGCCTCGAGACGCCTCAGTGCAAATGGGCCTCATCTCGCCTGGAGGGGAGAACCTCGTGGATTTTCTCGAGTTGTGGCAGGTGCTCTCGACTTGTGACAGGGACCTCAGGGACCCGCTCTGGTGGCCTCATGATAGGCCAGTCCCCATGCGACTTACTAGGGGACCTCACGGGATTCCGCTCTCTTCGATGCCGGGACCTGAGTCCTTGTGTGGAGTCGGGGCCGGATCCTGAGGATTCCTCTCCAGTGCTGACATGGATCTTGGGTACTTCTGGAGTCTCCCCATGGGAATCAGTCCTAGTCTCGAATGGGGGCATGTACGTGCGCTTTCCTCCCGAGCTGTAGCAGCACTGTCATGCTTCCGATCGGGTGGATCAATGGATCTGTGGCTGGCTTTCCCTCGGCTTTCCCTCGAGGCTTTCCCACAGGGGTGTCCCACGTGCCACCGTGTTGTGAGTCGATCCTCGGCATGAAAGTCGAGGCAGTGCAGGGAAAACAGGTTCCTCTGGAATGGACTAACACATCTGGGCGACTCTTGAAATGGTGGCTGAATCCTGGAGTTCCTCTCGCCTTTCCTGTTGAAAGTACCTCCTCTTGAGATGCGATGGAAACGCCGGGAATTCTTTCCCGACGAAGCATGGAAAGGATCCCTCATCTCGAGCTATGAGGCGGAAACGGGGCTCTTCTGGATGTGGGCGGGAACCTCGTGCTTCCTCTCGAGTGGAGACGGGTATGTCTGGGAACTACTTGAGTTGCAGCAAGGGTGTGAAGGCCCCTTTCGAAGTTCATGAGGTTAGGTGTGATTAGCCTCGAAGGCCTCAGCGGAAATGGGCCTCATTTCGCCTGGAGGGGAGAACCTCCTGGATTTTCTAGTGTTGCGACAGGTGCCTCTCGAGTTTCGACGGGGACCTCAAGGACTCGCTCTGGTGGCCTTAGGTAAGGCCAGTCTCCATTCGAGTTGCTAGGGGCCACTCGGATTTCTCCCCAGTCCATGCCGAGGCCTCAGACCTTGTGTGGACTCGGGGCTGAAACCTGAAGATTCCTCTCCAGTGCTGTCATGGATCTTGGGGTTCTTCTGGAATCTCCACAGTGGACTCAGTCCTCCTCTCGAGTGGGGACATGCACGTCCGCTTTACTCCCGTGCTGTATCAGCAGTGTCAGGATTCCCATCGCCTTACTAAAGGGATCCGTGACTTTTCCTTGAGGCTTTCCCACGAGGTTTTCCCACAGTGCTGTCACCTGTGACACCGTTTTTGATTCGATACTCGGTGTGAAATTCGAAGCAGTGCAGGGAAATCAGGTCCCTCCGAGTGGACTGAGACATTTGGGGGACTTTTGCAATGGGGCACGAACCCTGTAGTTCCTCTCGACTTTCTCATTGAGACCGCCTCCTCTTAATATGCGACGTGAACGCCAGGAATCCTTTCCCGACGAAGCAGGGAAAGGATCTCTCATCTCCAATTAAGAGGTGGAAATGAGGCTCCTCTTGTGGTTTGCTGGACCCTCTTTCTTTCTCTCGAGTGGAGATCGGATTGCTGGGAAAGTTCCTGAGTTGCAGCAAAAATGTGAAGTACCATTTCGAAGTTCCAGAGGGAATGTGCGTTTTGCCAGGATATGCCTCAGCATAAAAGGGCCTCATCTCTCCTGCACCGCTTCCATCAGGTTTGGCTCAGGCGCTGCTTCCCCTGAGCTGAGGCTGTGGGCGGGAGCCCAGAGATGCAGGGCCAGGCCCAAACCACCTGTGCACTTCTCTGATGGAAGGAGAGCACTCCCCAACCCACGTTTTTCAGGCACACTGGCCAGGCGCCTACGGAGTCAGCCTCCGGGTGTGGGGGCTACAGACCCCATCCACAGCCCAGGGAGCCTGGTGCTCCTAGTACAGCGGTGAGTCTGGGCGGCCAAACAAAGCTGGAGGAGCCCTGCAGTTTCACTTCCCATCCCTCTGACAGAGCTCTCACTGCTAGAGCTCTCTGCAGATTGGAACCCACTGGCCCCTAACTCTTCCACAAGGACATCTGGGGCCTAGGTTCAAAGGGAAGGAAGGAGCAGAGCTGAGTCCAGGAAGGCACCATTGAGTCTCCCAGCCTCGTGCAGCCTGCTCCTTCCTGGGCAGGAAGCCTAGCAGTGAGGCAAGTCTGGGCAAGGCTCGCCCCAGGCAGAGCAGCCTCGCGCCAGGAACACTGCCAGATCAGGCCACTGAGCAGAGCTTGAGCTCTGCCTTACTGGAGGCACACAGGGCTCCACCCACCAGGGCTTGCAACCGCACGTGGCTGGGCTGCCTCATTTTCCCCGAGGAGGCTCGGTTCCCCGCATTCTCTGCACTCAGCTTCCAGGCGGGGGATGGGGGCCGCAACTCCATCAGGTTTTGGCTCAGGGTTTGCTTCCCCTGAGCTGGGGCTTTGGGCAGGAGCCCAGACACGCTGCAGCAGCCCCAAAACACCTGCAACATCTCCACTTGGGAGGAGAACGCTAGAGAACCTACGTCACTCAGGCACCTGCATGGAGCCCACAGAGTGAGTCTCCAGGTTGGGGGGCTGCAGATGCCAGCCAGGGGCCTTCATGCCTGGTGCTCTCCGAGGGGACTCAGTCTGGGCGGCCAAGCACACCTGAAGCGCTGCAGTTGCCCTTCCTTCCCTCTGACAGAGCTCTCATTGCTGGAGCCCTTGGCTGTGTGCAAGCCACCGGCCCCTGAGACCTCCCCAAGGACGCCTGGGGCCTAGGTGCAAAGGCAAGGCAGGAGCGGAGCTGAGGCCAGGAAGGCGCCAGTGCATCTCCCAGCCTCGCGCAGCCTGCTCCTTCCTGTGCAGGAAGCCTAGCAGCGAGGCAAGTCTGGGCAAGCCTCTCCCAGGACAGAGCAACCTCGAGCCAGGAACTCTGCCAGATCGGGCCTCTGAGCAGAACTGGAGCTCTGCCGTACTGGAGGTGCACTCGGCTCCAGCCAAGCAGGGCTTTAGCCGTACGCAGCTGGGCTGCCTCTCCTTTGCCCGAGGAGGCTTGCTTCCCGCATGCTGTTCACTCGGCCTCCAGGCTGGGGCGCTCTGCGCCTCCTGCAGGTCTTGCCTCAGGGGCTTCCCCTGAGCTGGGGCTGTGGCGGAAGCCCAGACATGAAGGGGCAGGCCCCAACCAGCTGCACACGTCTCGGCTGGGGAGGAGAGCGCTAAGGAACCTTCCAGTGTGAGGCAGCTGCTGGGCGCCCACGAGGTCAGACTCCGGGTGTGCGGGGCTGCAGACCCCAGGCAGGGGCCCTGGGGCCTGGTGCACTCCGTGCGGCGCTGAGCCTGGGTGGACAAGCAACCGCTGGAGGAGCCCTGCACTTGCCCTTCCCTTCCCTCTGACAGAGCTGTCCCTGCTGGAGCCCTTGGCAGTGTGCAAGCCACCGGCCCCTAACCCCTCCCCAAGGACACCAGGGCCTACGTGCAAAGGCAAGGTAGGAGTGGAGCTGAGGCCAGGATGGTGACAGTGGCGACTCCCAGCCTCCCGCAGCATGCTCCTTCCTGGGCAGGAAGCTAGCACCGAGACAAGTCTGGTCAACGCTCGCCGGGGCAGAGCAGCCTGGCGCCAGCAACTCTGCCAGATCGGGCCTCTGAGCAGAGCTAGAGCTCTGCCGTAGTGGAGACGCAGTCAGCTCCGTCCAAGCAAGGCTTTAGCCGCACGGGGCTGGGATGCCTCTTCTTCCTCCGAGGAGGCTCGCTTCCATGCATGCTGTTCACTGGGCTACCAGGCGGGGGCGCTCTGGGCTTCCTGCAGGTCTTCGATCAGGGGCTTCTTCCCCGAGCTGCGGCTATGGGGGGAACACAGAATGCAAGGGCAGGCGGCAACCAGCTGCACACGACTTTGCTGGGTAGGAGAGCGCTAGGGAAGCTAGGTGTGTGAGGCAGCTGCTGGGCGCCCACGGAGTCAGCCTCGGGTGTGCAGGGCTGCAGAATCCAGCCAGGGGCCCTGGGAGCCTGGTGCTCTCCGTGAGGCACTGAGTCTGGGCCTCCAAGCAACCGCTGGAGGAGCCCTGCAGTGGCCTTCCCTTCCCTCTGACAGAGCTCTCACTGCTGTAGCCCTTGGCAGTGTGCAACCCACCAGCCCCAAGCCCTCCACAAGGACGCCTTGCAAGGCAAGGCAGGAGCGGTGCTGAGGTCAGGAAGGCGCCAGTGGCGTCTCTCAGGCTCGCGCAGCCTGCTCCTTCCTCGGGAGGGAGCCTAAAAGCAAGGCAAGTCTGGGCAAGGCTCGCCCCCAGGCGAGCAGCCTCGTGCCGGGAACTCTGCCAGATCGGGGCTCTGAGCAGAGCTAGAGCTCTGCCGTACTGGAGGGGCACTTGGCTTCGTGCAAGCAGGGCTTTCAACTTGATGGGGCTGGGCTGCCTCCTCTTCCCCCGAGGAGGCTCGCTTCCCCGATGGCTGTGCACTCGCCTATCAGGTGGGGGCGCAGGGCTCCTCCAGCAGGTCTTGCCTCAGGGGCTGCTTCCCCTGAGTTGGGGCTGTAGGCGGGAATCCAGACACGCAGGATCAGGCCCCAACACCTGCACATGTCTCTGCTGGGGAGGAGAGTGCTAGGAACCTACGTCTGTCATACACTTTCTGGGCGCCCAAAGAATCAGCCTCCGTGTGTGCGGGGCTGAAGACCCCAGCCAGGGGCCCTGGGAGCCTGGTGCTCTCGTGCGCGCTGATTCTGGGCGGCCAAGCAACCGCTGGAGGAGCCCTGCAGTTGCCCTTCCTTCCCTCTGACAGAGCTCTCACTGCTGAAGCCCTTGGCAGTGTGCAACCCACCACCCTCTAAGCCCCCCAACGACGCCTGGCACCTATGTGCAAAGGCAAGGCAGGATTGGAGCTGAGGCAAGGAAGGCACCAGTGGAGTCTCCCTGGCTCGCGCACCAGCTCCTTCCTGGGGAGGGAGACAAAAAGCAAGGCAAGTCTGGGCAAGGCTAGCCCCCGGCAGAGCAGCCTCGCGACGGGAACTCTGCCAGATCGGGGCTCTGAGCAGGGCTAGATCTCTGCCGTACTGGAGGCGCACCTAGCTCCCTGTAAGGAGGGCTTTCAAACCCCAAACAATGAACCACATACCCCAAACCAGAACCACATACCCAAACATGGAACCCGAACCCCAAACCCATATCCTGAATCTGAACCCCTATCCCAACCGCTACCCCCAAACCCTGAACCGGGAACTCCAAACCCCTTACCCGAACTCAAAACCCCTAACCCAATCCCCAATCTCCGAACCCCAAACCCTAACCCGTACCGTGAACCCTAACCCTAAATCCAAACCCCTAACCCGAGCCTAAACCCCAAACCCAAACCCCGACCCTCAAGCCCCGAACCGCAAATCCTGAAACACGTAGCCCAAACCCCGAATCCATAACTCCGAACCCCAATCCAGAACCCAACCCGAACCCCAAACCACTAGCCCGAACCCCAAACCCAAACCCAACCGCACACCCTAAACCGAACCCCAAACCCTGAACCAACCCTAAACC
>NW_017195319.1:0-8970 GCF_001704415.2 Capra hircus
CATTTCCGCTGAGGCGTCTCGATTCTAATCACACCTAACCTCTGGAACTTCCAAAGGGTCCTTCACACCCTTGCTGCAACTCAAGAAGTTCCCCGACATACCCGTCTCCACTCGAGAGGAAGCACGAGAGTCCCGCCCACATCCAGAGTAGCCCCGTTTCCGCCTCCTAGCTCGAGAGGAGGGATCCTTTCCCTGCGTGGTCGGGAAAGAATTCCCGGCGTTCCCAGCGCATCTCAAGAGGAGGCGCTCTCCACAGGAAAGGCAAGAGGAACTCGAGGGTCGTGCCACCATTCCCAGAGTCCGCCAGAAAATTCCTTGTCGGGAATTTTATTGGCCTTCCTTGTAAACCTAGCTATTCAGCCTTTTTCCTCCAGTTAATCTTCTTACTACCCTATAATTTCTTAATCTCATCTTACATTAATAAATACACAAGACTTTCCACGTCAACGCCGTCCATCCATCGAATTCCCTGGATCCAGCGGGGCTGGACCCCGGCACACTGAGATATCTGGGGGACTCTTGGAATGATGGCACGACACTGGAGTTTCTCTCGCCTTTCCTGTGGAGAGCGCCTCCTCATGAGATGCGACCGGAACACCGGGAATTCTTTCCGGAACATACAGGGAAAGGATACCTGACCGCGAGGTACGAGGCGGAAACGGAGCTCCTCTGGATGTGGGCGGGACTCTCGTGCTTCCTCTCGAGTGGAGTCAGGTATGTTGGGGAACTTCTAGAGTTGTAGCAAGGGTGTGAAGGACCCTTTGGAAGTTCCAGGGGTTAGGTGTGATTAGCCTCGAGACGCCTGAGCGGAAATGGGCCTCATCTCGCCTGGAGGGAGAACCTCCTGGATTTTCTCGAGTTGCGGCAGGTGCTCTTGACTTACGACGGGGACTCAGGGACCCGCTCTGGTGGCCTCAGGAAAGGCCAGTCCCCATGCGAGTTGCTCGGGGGCCTCTCGGGATTCCTCTCCCTTCGACGTCGGGGCCTAAGACCTTGTGTGGAAGTCGGTGCGGAACCTGAGGATTCCTCTCCAGTGCTGACATGCATCTTGCGGTACTTCTGGAGTCTCCCCAGGGGAGTCAGTCCTCGTCTCGAGTGGGGGGCATGCACGTTCGCTTTCCTCCCGAGCTGTAGCAGAACTGTCACGCTTCCCTTCGCTTGGATCAAGGGATCTGTGGCTTTCCCTCGTGGCTTTCCCACGAGGCTTTCCCACAGGGCTGTCCCACGTGCCATCGTGGTGTGAGTCCATCCTCGGCTAGAAATTCGAGGCAGTGCAGGGAAATCAGGTTTCCCTGGAATGGACTGAGACATCTGGGGGACTGGGAATGGTGGCACGACCCTGGAGTTCCTCTCGCCTTTCCTGTGGAGAGCGCCTCCTCTTGAGATGCGCCAGGAACGCCAGGAATTCTTTCCTGACTACGCAGGGAAAGGATCCCTCCTCTCGAGCTAGGAGGCGGAAACGGGGCTCCTCTGGATGTGGGCGGGTCTCTGGTGCTTCCTCTCGTGTGGAGACGGGTATGTCGGGGGAACTTCTTGAGTTGCAGCAAGGGTGTGAAGGACCCTTTGGAAGTTCCAGAGGTTAGGTGTGATTAGACTCGAGACGCCTCAGCAGAAATGGGCCTCATCTCGCCTGCAGGGGAGAACCTCCTGGATTTTCTCGAGTTTCAGCAGGTGCTCTCCAGTTACGACCAGGACTTATGTAACCCGCTCTGGTCCGCTCAGGAAATGCCAGTCCACTTGCGAGTTGCTAAGGGGCCTCTCGGGATTCCTCTCCGGTCGATGACGGGGCCTAAGACCTTGTTTGGAGTCGGTGCCTGAACCTGAGGTTTCCTCTCCAGTGCTGACATGGATCTTGGGGTACTACTGGAGTCTCCACAGGGGAGTCATCTTCGTCTCCAATGGGGGCATGCACGTGCGCTTTTCTCCGAGCATTAGGAGCAGAGTCAATTTTCCCGTTGGGTTGATCAAGGGGTTTTCTTGTTTTCCCTCGAGGCTTTCCCACGAGACTTTCCACGAGGCTTTCCCACAGGGCTGTCCACGTGCCACCATCGTGTGAGTCGGTCCTCCGCGTGAACGTCGAGGCAGTGCAGGGTAAACAAGTTCCTCTGGAAAGGACTGAGACATCTGGGGGACTCTTGGAATGGTGGAACGACCCTGGAGTTCCTCTCACCTTTCTTGTGGAGCGTGCCTCCTCTTGAGATGCGACAGGTACGACAGGAATTCTTTCCCGGCCAATCAGGGAAAGCATCCCTCACATTGAGCTAGGAGGGGGAATTGGGGCTCCTCTGGATGTGGGTGGTACCCTGGTGATTCCTATGTAGTGGCGACGGGTCTCTCCTGGATCTTCTTGAGTTGCAACAAGGGTGTGAAGGACCCTTTGGAAGTTCCAGAGGTTAGGTGTGATTAGCCTCGAGACGTCTCAGTGGAAATGGGCCTCATCTCGCCTGAAGGGGAGAATCTCCTTCATTTTCTCGAGTTGTGGCAGGTGCTCTCGACTTACGACGGGGACCTCAGGGACCCGTTCTGTTGGCCTTAGGAAGACCAGTCCCCATGCGAGTTGCTAGAGGGCCTCTCGGGATTCCTCACCGGTAGATGCCGGGGCCCAAGACCTTCGGTGGAGTGGGGCCAGAACCTGAGTATTCCTCTCCAGTGCTGACATGTTTTTGGGATACTTCTGAAGTCTCCCAAGGGGAATCAGTCCTCGTCTCGAGTGGGGGCATGCGCATGCTCTTTCCTCCCGAGCTGTAGCAGCAGTGTCATGCTTCCCGTCGCGTGGATCAATGGATCTGTGGCTTTTCCTCTAGGCTTTTCCTAGAGGATTTCCCACGAGGCTTTCCCACAGGGCTTTCCCCCGTGCCACCGTGGTGTGAGGCGATCCTCGGCATGAAAGTTTAAGCACTCTGTAAAAACAAGATCCTCTGGAATGGACTGAGACATCTGGGGACACTTGGAATGGTGGCACGACCATGGAGTTCCTCTCCCTTCCTGTGGAGAGCGCCTCCACCTGAGATGCGACGGGAATGCCGGAAGTTCTTTCCCGACCAAGCAGGGAAAGGATCCCTCATCTCTAGCTAGGAGGATGAAACGGGGCTACTCTGGATGTGGGCAGGACCCTCGTGTTTCCTCTCGAGTGGAGATGGGAATTTCGGGGAACTTCTTGAGTTGCAGCAAGGGTGTGAAGGACCCTTTGGAAGTTCCAGAGATTAGATGTAATTAGCCTCGAGACACCTCATTGGAAATGGGCCTCATCTCGCCTGGAGGGAGAGAACCTCCTGGATTTTCTCGAGTTGCGGCAGGTGCTCCCGACTTACGACGGGGACCTCAGGGACCCGCTCTGGTGGCTTCATCAAAGTCCAGTCCCCATGCCAGATGCTGGGGGGCTTCTCTTGATAACTCTCCTGTTGATGCCCGGGCCGAACAACTTGTGTGGATTCGGGGCCGGAACCTGAGGTTTCCTCAGCAGTGCTGACATGGATATTGGGGTTCTTCTGGAGTCTCACCTGGAGAGTCAATCCTCCTCTCAAGTGAGGGCACGCACGTGTGCTTTCCTCCCGAGCTGTAGCAGCAGGGTCACGCTTCCCGTCGTGTGGATCAAGGGATCTGTGGCTTTCCCTGGAGGCTTTCCCACGAGGCTTTCTCACAGGGCTTTCCCTCGTGCCACCGTGGTGTGAGTTGATCCTCAGCGTGAAAGTCGAGGCAGTGCAGGGAAAACAGGTTCCTCTGAATTGGACTGATGCTGGGAGCCAGTATGAGGACTCCCGCCCGTGATAACGTCATGAGGAAGAAAGCTGACATAGGCATGGTGTGTTCAGACTTCAGGGACCCCTCTGGAAGTTCCTACGCACGTACCCCAACAAAAATCTGCCGGCTTTTTTGCTCTGCTTTTCCACTCTTCTGACATTTTCTGGAAAAAGTCAATTCAGGGCTTTAGTCTTCTGCATTTGAAAGAGTGTTTTCAATCCAAAAAACCCTCTGAATGCTTTCTAGCCTGCCTGCAGGACTCGTACAGCTGGGCATGTGATTGTTTGAGGCCTCCTTTCCCCAGGAGGCACAGGAAGCTTAAAGCATCCTAGGAATGTAGGGGCATCCGAGGAGTCAAAATCTTTATAATAGGACTGATTAAAAGTTTCATTTTTTGGGTCAATGCTTGCTGCTAAATTTTCATATCCTTTATTTTTAGATAGAGTTGGTATATTAAAAAAACAAGTAGTAGACCTGGTATTAGCAACATTAGATCTTTGAGTTAAGTACCTTCTTTGTTATAACCCACTGCACCTTTGTTCTATAGAGATGTAACTTTAATGCTTTAAGGAAATGCAGATTAAAAAAAACACTTCAGAGGAAACAAAATTAACATTCATTAAGGAAGAGAGCCAAAAAGTGTTTAACAAGCCTCTTGGCCAGAAGATAATGTAAATCACCAGAGACCTTTTGTATACAAAATGATGTACAGAAAGAGTCTGGGGTGCGAACGCTACATAATTTTGTGTTACCCATTGAACTCCATGTTTTATCAAAAGTATAAAAGGCTTTATGAACAATAAAGGATGGGGCAGTTTCTCGGACCAGTTTCTCGAACTAGTCTCTCGGCCTGGTTTCTTGGGACTCAGGCTCCCCCCGTGTCTTTTTCTCTCTTTCTTCTTCTCTCCCTTTCCTTCTCTCTGCTTTTTACTTTAACTTAAGGCTGAATCTCCACCAGGGGCGCGGAGGCTCGCCAGGTCTACTTACTTGCCTGGCTGTTAAGACCTGCACGAAAGGGAGCTTAAGGCGAGGCACCCTTAGATATTCAAGCAGGGGCTGGTGGCCCAACGTAGATGGTGAAAATTCCTTGTCTGGAATTTTATTGGTCTTCCACGTAAACCAAGCTATTCAGCCCTTTTCCTCCAGTTAATCTTCTTACTACACTATAATTTCTTAATCTAATCTTACATTAATAAATAAAAAAGACTTTCCACGACAACGCCGTCCATCCGTCGAATTCCCTGGATCCAGCGGGGCTGGACCCCGGCAGACTGAGATATCTGGGGGACTCTTGGAATGGTGGCACAACCCTGGAGTTCCTCCGCCTTTCCTGTGGAGAGCGCCTCCTCATGAGATGCGACGGGAACACCGGGAATTCTTTCCCGAACATGCAGGGAAAGGATACCTGACCTCGAGGTATGAGGCGGAAACGGGGCTCCTCTGGATGTGGGCGGGATTCTCGTGCTTCCTCTCGAGTGGAGTCAGGTATGTCGGAGAACTTCTTGAGTTGCAGCAAGGGTGTGAAGGACCCTTTGGAAGTTCCAGATGTTAGGTATGGTTAGCCTCGAGACGCCTCAGAGGAAAAGGGCCTCATCTCGCCTGGAGGGGAGAACCTCCTGGATGTACTCAAGTTGTGGCAGGTGCTCTCGACTTACGACGGGGACTTCAGGGAGCCGCTCTGGTGGCCTCAGGAAAGGCCAGTCCCCATGCAGTTGCTTGGGGTCCTCTCGGGATTTTTCTCCCGTTGATGCCGGGGCCTAAAAACTTGTGTGGAGACGGTGCTGGAACCTGAGGATTCCTCTCCAGTGCTGACATGGATCTTGGGGTACCTGCGGAGTGTCCCCACGGAGTCAGTCCTCGTCTCAAGTAGGGGCATGCACCTTCGCTTTCCTCCCAAACTGCAGCAGCAGTGTCACGCTTCCCTCCCGTGGATCAAGGGATCAGTGGCTTTCCCTCGGGGCTTTCCCATGAGGCTTTCACACGAGGCTTTCCCACAGGGCTGTCCCACGTGCCACCGTGGAGTCAGCCGATCCTCGGCTTGAAAGTCGAGGCAGTGCATGGAAAACAGTTTTCCCTGCAATGGACTGAGGCATCTGGGGGACTCTGGGAATGGTGGCATGACCTTGGAGTTCCTCTCGCCTTTCCTGTGGAGAGCGCCTCCTCTTGAGATGCGACGGGAACGGGAATTCTTTCCCGACCACGCAGGGAAAGGATCCGTCCAGTCGAGCTATGAGGCCGAAACGGGGCTCCTCTGGATGTTGGCGGGACTCTCGTGCTTCATCTCGAGTGGAGACGGGTATGTCGGGGAACTTCTTGAGTTGCAGCAAGGGTGTGAAGGACCCTTTGGAAGTTCCAGAGTTTAGGTGTGATTAGCCTGGAGACGCCTCACCGGAAATGGGCCTCATCTCGCCTGGAGGGGAGAACCTCCTGGATTTTCTCGAGTTCCGGCATATGCTCTCGACTTACGACGGGGACCTCAGGGACCCGCTATGGTGGCCTCAGGAAAGGCCAGTCCCCATGCGAGTTGCTCGGGGACCTCTCGGAATTCCTCTCCCGTCGATGCCAGGGCCTAAGATCTTGTGTGGAGTCGGTGCCGGAACCTGAGCATTCCTCTCCAGTGCTGTCATGGATCTTGGGGTACTTCTGGAGTCTCCCCAGGGGAGTCAGTCCTCGTCTCGAGTGGGGCATGCACGTGCACTTTCCTCCCGAGCAGTAACAGCAGTGTCGCGCTTCCCTTCGCGTGCATCAAGGGATCTGTGTCTTTCCCTCGAGGCTTTCCCACGAGGCTTTCCCACGAGGCTTTCCCACAGGGCTGTCCCACGTGCTACCGTGGTGTGAGTCGATCCTCGGCTTGAAAGTCGAGGCAGTGCAGGGAAAACAGGTTTCCCTGGAATGGACTGAGATATCTGAGGGACTCTGGGAGTGTGGCACGACCCTGGAGTTCCTCTCAACTTTCCTGTAGATAGCGCCTGCTCTTGAGATGCGACGGGGACGCCAGGATTTCTTTTCCGACCACGCAGGGAAAGGATCCCTCCTCTCGAGCTAGGAGGCGGAAACGGGGGCTCCCGTGGATGTGGGCGGACTCTCAGCTTCCTCTGGAGTGGACACGGGTATGTCGGGGAACTTCTTGAGTTGCAGCATGGTTGTAAAGGACCCTTTGGAAGTTCCAGATATTAGGTGTGATTAGCCTCGAGACCCCGCAGTGGAAATGGGCCTCATCTCGCCTGGAGGGGAGAACCTCCTGGATTTTCTCGAGGTGCGGCAGGTGCACTCGACTTACGACGGGGACATCAGGGACCCGCTCTGGTGGCCTCAGGAAAGGCCAGTCCCCATGGGAGTTGCTCGGGGGCCTATCGGGATTCCTCTCCCGTCGATGCCGCGGCCTAAGACCTTGTGTGGAGTCGGTGCCGGAATCTGCGGATTCCTCTCCAGTGCTGACATGGATCTTGGGGTACTTCTGCAGTCTCCCCAGGGGAGTCAATCCTCGTCTCGAGTGGGGGCTTGCCGTGCGCTTTCCTCCCGAGAGCTATAGCAGCAGTGTCACGCTGCCCTTCGGTGAATCAAGGGATCTGTGGCTTCCCTCGAGGCTTTCCGAAAAGGCTTTCCCACGAGGCTTTCCCACAGGGCTGTCCCACGTGCCACCGTGGTGTGAGTCGATCCTCGGCTTGAAAGTCAAGGCAGTGCAGGGAAAACAGGTTTCCCTGGAATGGACTGAGACATCTGGGGGACTCTGGGAATGGTGGCACGACCCTGGAGTTCCTCTCGCCTTTCCTGTGGAGAGCAACTCCTCTTGAGATGCGACGGGAACGCCGGGAATTCTTTCCCGAACACGCAGGGAAAGGATCCCTCCGCTCGAGCTAGGAGGAGGAAACGGGGCTCTTCTGGATGTTGGCGGAACTCTCGTGCTTCCTCTCGTGTGGAGACGGGTAGGTGGGGGAACTTCTTGAGTTGCAGCAAGGGTGTTAAGGACCCTTTGGAAGTTCCAGATGTTAGATGTGATTAGCCTCGAGACGCCACAGCGGAAATGTGTCTCATCTCGCCTGGAGGGGAGAACCTCCAGGATTTTCTCACTTGCGGCAAGTGCTCTCGACTTACGACGGGGATCTCAGGGACCCGCGCTGGTGGCCTCAGGAAAGGCCAGTCCCCATGCGAGTTGCTCGGGGGTCTCTCGCGATTCCGCTCCCGTCGAAGCCGGGGCCTAAGATCTAGTGTGGAGTTGGTGCGGAACCTGAGGATTCCTCTCCAGTGCTGACATGGATCTTAGGGTACTTCTGGAGTCTCCCCAGGGGAGTCAGACCTCGTCTCGAGTGGGGAATGCAGGTGCCCTTTCCTCCCGCTCTAGCAGCAGTGTCGGGCTTCCCTTCGCTTGGATAAAGGGATCTGTGGCTTTCCCTCGAGGCTTTCCCACGGGCTTTCCCACGAGGCTTTCCCACAGGGCTGTCCCACGTGCCACCGTGGTGTGAGTCGATCCTCGGCTTGAAAGTCGAGGCAACGCAGGGAATGCTGGTTTCCCTGGAATGGACTGAGACATCTGGGGGACTCTGGGAATGGTGGCCGACCCTGGAGTTCCTCTCGCCTTTCCTGTGGAGAGCGCCTCCTCTTGAGAAGCGACGGAAACGCCGGGGAATTCTTTCCCGACCATGCAGGGAAAGGATACTTCCTCGCGAGCTTGGAGGCGGAAACGGGGCTCCTCTGGATGTGGGCGGACTCTCGTGCTTCCTATCGAGTCGAGACAGGTATGTCGGGGAACTTCTTGAGTTGCAGCATGGTTGTAAAGGACCCTTTGGAAGTTCCAGATGTTAGATGTGATTAGCCTTGAGACACCGCAGTGGAAATGGGCCTCATATCGCCTGGAGGGGAGAACCTCTTGGATTTTCTCGAGTTGCGGCAGGTGCTCTCTACTTACGACGGGACCTCAGGTACCCGCTCTGGTGGCCTCAGGAAAGGCCAGTCCCCATGCGAGTTGCTCGGGGGCCTCTTGGATTCCTGTCCCATCGATGCCGCGGCCTAAGACCTTGTGTGGATTCGGTGCCGGAAGCTGAAGGATTCCTCTCCAGTGCTTGACATGGATCTTGGGGTACTTCTGGAGTCTCCCAGGGAGTCAGTCCTCGTCTCGAGTGGGGCATGCACGTGCGCTTTCCTCCTGAGCTGTAGCAGCAGTGTCACGCTGCCCCCTTCGCGTGGATCACGGGATCTGTGGCTCTCCCTCGAGCCTTCCCACGAGGCTTT
>NW_017195320.1:0-8970 GCF_001704415.2 Capra hircus
CTACAGCTCGGCAGGAAAGCGCACGTGCATGCCCCACTCGAGACGAGGACTGACTCCCCCCTGTGGCAGACTCCAGAAGTACCCCAAGATCCATGTCAGCACTGGGGAGGAATCCGCAGGTTTCGGCAACGACTCCACACAAGGTCTTAGGCCCCGGCATCGACGGAGAGTAATCCCGAGAGGCCCCGTGCAACTCCCATGGGGACTGGCCTTTCCTGAGGCCACCAGAGCGGGTCCCTGAGGTCCTCATTATAATACGAGAGCACCTGCCGCAACTCGAGAATATCCAGGAGGTTCTCCCCTCCAGGCGAGATGAAGCCCATTTCCGCTGAGGGGTCTGGAGGCTAATCACATCTAACATCTGGAACTTCCAAAGGGTCTTTCACACCCTTCTTTGCAACTCAAGATGTTCCCCGACATACCCGTCTCCAATCGAGAGGAAGCACGAGAATCTCGCCCGCATCCAAAGGAGCCCCGTTTCCGCCTCCAAGCTCGAGAGGAGGACCCTTTCCCTGCGTGTTCGGGAAAGAATTCCCGGCGTTCCCGTCGCATCTCAAGAGGAGGCGCTCTCCACAGGAAAGGCGAGAGGAACTCCACGGTCATGCCACCATTCCCAGAGTCTCCCAGATGTCTCAGTCCATTCCAGGAAACCTGCTTTCCCTGCACTGCCTCGACTTTCATACCGAGGATCGACTCACACCACGGTGGCACGTGGTCAGCCCTGTGGGAAAGCCTCTGGGAAAGCCTCAAGGGAAAGCCTCGAGGGAAAGCCACAGATCCCTTGATCCACGCGAAGGGAAGGGTGACACTGCCGCTACAACTCCGGAGGAAAGCGCACGTGCATGCCCCCACTCGAGACGAGGACTGACGCCCCTGGCGAGACTCCAGAAGTACCCCAAGATCCATGTCAGCACTGGAGAGGAATCCTCAGGTTCCGGTGCTAACTCCACACAAGGTCTTATGCCCTGGCATCAACGGGTGCGGAATCCCGGGAGGCCTTGAGCAACTCGCATGGGGACTGGCCTTTCCTGAGGCCACCAGAGCGGGTCCCTGAGGTCCCCGTGGAAAGTCGAGAGCACCTGCCCCAAATCGAGAAAATCCAGGAGGTTCTCCCCTCCAGCGAGATGAGGCCCATTTCCACTGAGGCGTCTCCAGGCAAATCACACCTAACCTCTGGAACTTCCAAAGGGTCCTTTACCCCCTCGCTGCAACTCAAGAATTTCCCCGACATACCCGTCTCCACTCGAGAGGAAGCACGAGAGTCCCGCCGACATCCAGAGGAGCCCCGATTCCGCCTCCTAGCTCGAGAGGAAGGGACCATTCCCTTCGTGGTCTTGAAAGAATTCCCGGCATTCCAGTCGCATCTCAGGAGGATGCTCTCTCCACATGAAAGGCGAGAGGAACTCCAGGTTCATGTCACCATTCCCAGAGACCCCCAGATATCTCAGTCCATTCCAGGGAAACATGTTCTCCCTGAACTGCCTCGAATTTCAAGCCGAGGATCGACTCACACCACGGTGGCACGTGGGACAGACCCTTGGGAAAGCCTCGTGGGAAAGCCTAGTGGGAAAGCCTCGAGGGAAAGCCACAGGTCCCTTGATCCATGCGAAGGGAAGCGTGAGACTGCTGCTACAGCTCGGGAGGAAAGCCCACGTGCATGCCTCCACTCGAGACGAGGACTGACTCCCCTGGGGAGACTCCAGAAGTACCCAAGATCCATGTCAGCACTGGAGAGGAATCCTCAGGTTCCGGCACCGACTCCACACAGGTCTTAGGCCTCGGCATCGACGGGAGAGGAATCCCGATAAGACCCCGAGCAACTCGCATGGGGACTGGCCTTTCCTGAGGCCACCAGAGCGGGTCCATGATGTCCCCGTCAGAAGTCGAGACACCTGCGGCAACTCGAAAAAACCCAGGAGGTGCTCCCCTCCAGGCGAGATGAGGTTCATTTCCTATAAGGCGTCTCAAGGCTAATCACACCTAACCTCTGGAACTTCCAAAGGGTCCTTCACACCCTTGCTACAACTCAAGAAGTTCCCCGACAAACCCGTCTCCACTCGAGAGGAAGCACGAGAGTCCCGCCCATATCCAGAGGAGCCCCGTTTCCTCCTCCTAGCTCGAGAGGAGGGATCCTTTCCCTGCGTGGTCGGGAAAGAATTCCCAGCGTTCCCGTCGCATCTCAAGAGGAGGCGCTCTCCACAGGAAAGGAGAAGAACTCCAGGTCGTGCCACCATTCCCAGAGTCCCAGATGTCTCAGTCCATTCCAGGGAAACCTGTTTTCCCTGCACTGCCTCGACGTTCAAGCCGAGGATGACTCACCCACGGTGGCACGTGGGACAGCCCTTTGGGAAATCCTCTAGGGAAAGCCACAGATCCCTTGATCCACGCGAAGGGAACCGTGACACTGCTGCTGCAGCTCGGGAGGAAAGCGCACGTGCATGCCCCCACTCGAGACAAAGACTGACTCCCCTGGGGAGACTCCAGAAGTACTCCAAGATCCATGTCAGCACTGGAGAGGAATCCTCAGTTTCAGGCACCGACTCCACACAAGGTCTTAGGCCCGGCACCAATGGGAGAGGATTCCCGAGATGCGCCCGAGCAACTCGCATGGGGACTGGCCTTTCCTGAGGCCACCAGAGCGGTCCCTGAGTTCCCCGTCCTAAGTCCGTAGCACCTGCTGCAACTTGAGAAAATCCAGGAAGTTCTCCCTTCCAGGCGAGATGAGGAACATTTCCGCTGAGGTGTCTCAAGGCTAATCACACCTAACCTCTGGAACTTACAAAGGGTCCTTCACACCCTTGCTGCAACTCAAGGAGATCCCCAACATACCCGTCTCCATTCGAGAGGAAGCACGAGAGTCCCGCCCAAATTCAGAGGAGCCCCGTTTCCGCCTCCTAGCTCGAGAGGAGGGATCCTTTCCCTCAGTGATCGGGAAAGAGTTACCAGTGTTCCCGGCGCATCTCAAGAGGAGGCGATCTCCACAGGAAAGGCGAGAGGAACTCCAGGGTCGTACCACCATTCCCTGAGTCCCCAGATGTCTCAGTCCATTCCAGGGAAACCTGTTTTCCCTGCACTGCCTCTACTTTCAAGCCGAGGATGGACTCACACCACGGTGGCACGTGGGACAGTGGGAAAGCCCTTGGGAAAGCCTCGAGAGAAAGCCTCGTGGGAAAGCCTCAAGGGATGCCACAGTTGCTTTGATTCACGCGAAGGGAAGCGAGACACTGCTGCTACAGCTCGGGAGGAAAGCGCACGTGCATGCCCCACTCGAGACGAGGACTGACTCCCCTGGGGAGACTCCAGAAGTAGCCCGAGATCCACGTCAGCACTGGAGAAGAATTCTCACATTCCGTCACCAACTCCAAACAAGGTTTTAGGCCCCGGCATCGACGGGAGAAGAATCCCGAGAGGCCCCGAGCAACTAGCATGGGGACTGGCCTTTCCTGAGGACATCAGAGCGGGTCCCTGAGGTCCCCGGCATAAGTCGAGAGCAACTGCCGCAACTCGAGAAAATCCAGGAGGTTCTCCCCTCCAGGCGAGATGAGGCCCGTTTCCTCTGTGGCGTCCCCAGGCTAATCACACCTAACCTCTGGAACTTCCAAAACGTCCTTCACATCCTTGCTGCAACTCAAGAAGTTCCCCGACATACCCGTCTCCACTCGAGAGGAAGCACGAGAGTCCCGCCCACATCCAGAGGAGCCCCGTTTCCGCCTCATAGCTCGAGAGGAAGGATCTTTCCCTGTGTGGTCGGGAAAGAATTCCCGGCGTTCCCGTCGCATCTCAAGAGGAGGCGCTCTCCACAGGAAAGGAGAGAGGAACTCCAGGGTCGTGCCACCATTCCCAGAGTCCCCCAGATGTCTCAGTCCATTCCAGGGAAACCTGTTTTCCCTGCACTGCCTCGACTTTCAAGCCAAGGATCGACTCACACCACGGTGGCACGTGGGACAGCCCTGTGGGAAAGCCTCGAGGGAAAGCCTCATGGGAAAGCCTCGAGGGAAAGCCCCAGTTGCTTTGATCAACCCGAAGGGAAGTGTGACACTGCTGCTACAGCTCGGGAGGAAAGCGCACGTGCATGCCCCAACTCGAGACGAGGACTGATTCCCCTGGGGAGACTCCAGAAGTACCCCAAGATCCACGTCAGCACTGGAGATGAATCCTCACGTTCCGGCACCGACTCCAAACAAGGTCTTAGGCCCCGGCATCGACGGGAGAGGAATCCCGAGAGGCCCCGAGTAACTAGCATGGGGACTGGCCTTTCTGAGGATATCAGAGCGGGTCCCTGAGATCCCCGTCATAAGTCGAGAGCACCTGCACCAACTCGAGAAATTCCAGGAGGTTCTCCCCTCCAGGCGAGATGAGGCCCATTTCCTCTGAGGCGTCCCCAGGCTAATCACACCTAAACTCTGGAACTTCCAAAACGACCTTCACATCCTTGCTGCAACACAAGAAGTTCCCCGACATACCCGTCTCCACTCGAGAGGAAGCACGAGAGTCCCGCCCACATCTAGAGGAGCCCCGTTTCCGCCTCATAGCTCGAGAGAAGGGATCTTTCCCTGCGTGGTCGGGAAAGAATTCCTGGGGTTCCCGTCGCATCTCAAGAGGAGGCGCTCTCCACTGGAAAGGATAGAGGAACTCCAGGGTCGTGCCACCATTCCCAGAGCCTTCCAGATTTCTCAGTCCATTCCAGGGAAACCTGTTTTCCCTGCACTGCCTCGACTTTCAAGCCGAGGATCGACTCACATCACGGTGGCACGTGGGACAGCCCTGTGGGAAAGCCTGGTGGGAAAGCCTGGTGGAAAGCCTCATGGGAAAGCCTCGAAGGAAAGCCACAGATCCCTTGATCCACGCAAAGGGAAGCGTGACAAGCTGCTACAGCTCGGGAGGAAAGCGCACGTGCATGCCCCCACTCGAGACGAGGACTTTCTCCCCTGGGGAGACTCCAGAAATCCCCCAAGCTCCATGTCAGCACTGGAGAGGAATCCTCAGGTTCCGGCACCGACTCCAAACAAGGTCTTAGGACCCGGCATCGACGGGAGAGGAATCCCAAGAGGCCCCCACGCTTCTCGCATGGGGACTGGCCTTTCCTGAGGCCACCAGAGCGGGTCCCTGAGGTCCCCGTCGGAAGTCGAGAGCACCTGCCACAACTCGAGAAAATCCAGGAGGTTCTCCCCTCCAGGCGAGATGAGGCCCATTTCCGCTGAGGAGTCTCGAGGCTAATCACACCTATCCTCTGGAACTTCCAAAGGGTCCTTCACACCCTTACTGCAACTCAAGAAGTTCCTCGACATACCCGTCTCCACTCGAGAGGAGCACGAGAGTCCCGCCCAAATCCAGTGGAGCCCCGTTTCCGCCTACTAGCTCGAGAGGAGGGATCCTTTCCCTGCTGGTCGGGAAAAGAATTCCCGGCGTTCCCGTCGCATCTCAAGAGGAGGCGCTCTCCACAGAAAAGGCGAGAGGAACTCCAAGGTCTTGCCACCATTCCAAGAGTCCCCCAGATGTCTCAGTCCATTCCAGGGAAACCTGTTTTCCCTGCACTGCCTCGAATTTCAAGCCGAGGATCGACTCACACTACGGTGGCACGAGGGACAGCCCTGTGGGAAAGCCTCGTGGCAAAGCCTCGTGTGAAAGCCTCGAGGGAAAGCCACAGATCCCTTGATCCACGCGAAGGGAACCGTGACACTGCTGCTACAGCTCTGGAGGAAACCGCACCTGCCTGCCCCCACACGAGACGAGGACTGACTTCCCTGTGGAGACTCCAGAAGTAGCCCAAGATCCATGTCAGCACTGGAGAGGAATCCTCAGGTTCCGGAACCGACACCGCACAAGGTCTTAGGCCTGGGCATCGATGGGAGAGGAATCCCGAAAGGCCCTCGAGCAACTCGCATGGGGAATGGCCTTTCCTGAGGCCACCAGAGCGGGTCCCTGAGGACCCCGTCGTAAGTCGAGAGCGCCTGCCGCAACTCGAGAAAATCCAGGAGGTTCTCCCTTCCAGGCGAGATGAGGCCCATTTCTGCTGAGATGTCTCGAGGCTAATCACACCTAACCTCTGGAAGTTCCAAAGGGTCCTTCACACCCTTTCTGCAACTCAAGAAGTTCCCCGACATACCCGTTTCCACTCGAGAGGAAGCACGAGAGTCCCGCCCACATCCAGAGGAGCCCCGTTTCCGCCTCCTAGCTCGAGAGGAGGGATCCTTTCCCTGCGTGGTCGGGAAAGAATTCCCGGCGTTCCCGTCACATCTCAAGAGGGGGCGCTCTCCACAGGAAAGGCGAGAGGAACTCCAGGGTCGTGCCACCATTCCCAGATCCTCCAGATGTCTCAGTCCATTCCACGGAAGCCTGATTTCCCGGCACTGCCTCGACTTTCAAGCCGAGGATCAACTGACACCACGGTGGCACGTGGGACATCACTGTAGGAAAGCCTCGTGGGAAAGCCTGGTGGGAAAGCGTCATGGGAAAGCCTCGTGGAAAGCCTTGAAGGAAAGCCAGATCCTAGGATACACGGGAAGGGAAGCGTGACACTGCTGCTACAGCTTGGAGGAAAGCGCACGTGCATGCCCCCACTCGAGACGAGGACTGACTCCCCTGGGGAGAATCCAGAAGTACCCCAAGATGCATGTCAGCCCTGGAGAGGAATCCTCAGGTTCCGGCCCCGACTCCACACAAGGTCTTAGGCCCTGGCATCGATGGGAGAGGAACAGCGACAGGCCCTCTAGCAACTCGCATGGGGACTGGCCTTTCCTGAGGTCACCAGAGCGGGTCCATGAAGTCCCCGTCGTAAGTCAAGAGCACCTGCCGCAACTCGGTAAAATCCAGGAGGCTCTCCCCTGCAGGCGAGATGAGGCCCGTTTCCACTGAGGTGTCTCGAGGCTAATCACACTTGACCTCTGGAACTTCCAAAGAGTCTTTCACAGCCATGCTGCAACTCAAGAAGTTCCCCGACATACCCGTTTCCACTCAAGAGGAAGCACGAGGGTCCCGGCCACGTCCAGAGGAGCTCCGTTTCCGGCTCATAACTCGAGAGGACGGATCCTTTCCCTGCTTGGTCGGGAAAGAATTCCCGGCATTCCCATCGCATCTCAAGAGGAGGCGCTCTCCAAAGGAAAGGGAAGAGGAAATGCAGGGTCGTGCCACCATTCCAAGTCTCCCCCAGATATCTCAGTCCGTTCCACAGGAACCTGTTTTCCCTGCACTGCCTTGGCTTTCATGCCGAGGATCGACTCACACCACCGTGACACGTGGGACAGCCCTGTGGGAAAGCCTCGTGGGAAAGACTCGAGGGAAAGCCACAGATCCCTTGGTCCACGCAAGGGAAGCGTGACACTGCTGCTACAGCATGGGAGGAAAGGGCACGCTCATGCCCCCACTCGAGACGAGGCCCGACTCCTTTGTGGAGACTCCAGAAGTACCCCAAAATCCATGTCAGCACTGGAGAGGAATCCTCAGCTTCCGGCCCCGACTCCACACAAGGTCTTAGGCCCGGCATCGACGGGAGAGGAATCACGAGAGGCCCCCTAGCAACACGCATGATAACTGGCCTTTCCTGCGGCCGCCAGAGCGGGTCCCTGAATCCCTGTCGTAACTCGAGAGCACCTGCTGAAACTCGGGAATATCCAGGAGCCTCTCCGTTCCAGGCGACATGAGGCCCATTTCCGCTGAGGCATCTCGAGACTAACCACACCTAACCTCTGGAACTTCCAATGGGTCCTTCACACCCTTGCTGCAACTCAAGAAGTTCCCCGACATACCCGTTCCTCTTCACGTTCTGCCATAATGGTGGTGTCATCTGCATATCTAAGTTGATTGATATTTCTACCGGCAATCTTGATTCCAGCTTATGTATCTTCCATCCCAGCATTTTTCATGATGTACTCTGCATAGAAGTTAAATAAACAGGGTGACAATATACAGCCTTGACATACTCCTTTTCCTTTTTGGAACCAGTCTGTTGTTCCATGTCCTGCTCTAACTGTTGCTTCCTGACCTTCATCCAGATTTCTCAAGAGGCAGGTTAGGTGGTCTGGTATTCCCATCTCTTTCAGAATTGTGGCTAAAACAACAGTAAAAGGACCTTTCCGATGTCAGGCCAAGGAATTGTGTTTCCAGTCATTGAGCCACACCTGATCACTGAGCACAAATTCATGAATCTGTTCCTCAAGGGGAATGATATTCTTTTTTATACAAACTTAGTTACCTGATTTATTACCTTACCTAATTGTTCCATCTGCTGTGAAATCCCACCCCCTTACTTGTGGCAAATCTGCTAACACCTGCCTCACTGTGGGAGGGGGTCTCCCATAGAAAATTTCATAAGGACAACAACTGTGGGAACGTGCGGTTACCCGTAATATGAGTAAGTCTGCCGGAAGCAAGCCCATCCACGTACAGTCAGTCTCTATGATCCATTTTGAAAGTGTCTCTTCAAGAGTTTGGTTGTTTCTTTCCACCATTCCAGAACACTGGGCCTATATGCTGTATGTAATTTCCACTGATATTTAGAGCTTCACATACCTGTTAATTAACGCGGCTACAAAGACAGGGCCATTGTCGGATTCTATACTGGTTGGAAACCCAAGTCTGGGAATTATTTCTCAAATCAGCGAGCTACTTCATTTTCTTTTTCAGATCAGGTAGGGAAGGCCTCTGCCCAACCGGAGAAGGTACCTACTATTCTAGTAAGTCATGATAACAGGTGACTGCCTTTGCTTCCCGAAGGACACTCGCTTTCCCTGCATCCTGAGAACTCCACGTCTCAGCCAGTTGGAAAAGCGCTTCTTGAGGTCATTATTCAGGGGCAACTTCCCCTGGAGCCCGGGGCCATAGGAGCGGCTCCACACTCCCAGGGAAAGGCAGAGCCACAGCCACACATCTGTCCCATCCCCTTTGCTCTGTAGAGAGCTCTAGTGAGAGGTCTGTGGTCTGGTCCTAGGTCTTCTTCGCTCCTATGGCGACACATTCTATGTGTGAAACTGC
>NW_017195321.1:0-8969 GCF_001704415.2 Capra hircus
GAGGCCAGCAACTCGCAGGGTGGCCCTGAGGCCAAGAGCGGGTCCCTGAGGTGCCCGTCGTAAGTCGAGAGCACCTGCCCCCAAATCGAGAAAATCCAGGAGGTTCTCCCTCCAGGCGAGATGAGGCCAATTGCTGAGGCGTCTCCAGGCAAATCACACCTAACCTCTGGAACTTCCAAAGGGTCCTTCACACCCTTGCTGCAACTCAAGAAGTTCCCCGACATACCGTAACCACTCGAGAGGAAGCAGGAAAGTCCCGCCACATCCAGAGGAGCCACCTTTCCGCCTCATAGCTCGAGAGGTTTGATCCTTTCCCTGCGTGGTTGGAAAAGATTTCGCGACGTTCCCGTCGCATCTCAAGCGGAGGCGCTCTCCACAGGAAAAGCGAGAGGAACTCCAGGGTCGTGCCACCATTCCCAGAGTCCCCCAGATGTCTCAGTCCATTCCAGGGAAACCTGTTTTCCCTGCACTGTTTTGACTTTCAAGCCGAGGATCAAACTCACACCACGGTGGCACGTGGGACAGCACTGTGGGAAAGCCTCGTGGGAAAGCCTCTTGGGAAATCCTCGAGGGAATGCCACAGATCCCTTGTTCCACGCGAAGGGAAGTGTGACACTGCTGCTACAGCTCGGGAGGAAAGCGCACGTGCATGCCCCCAATCGAGACGAGGACTGACTCCCCTGGGGAGACTCCAGAAGTACCGCGAGATCCATGTCAGCACTGGAGAGGAATCATCTCAGGTTCCCACACCGACTCCACACAAGATCTTAGGCCCCGCATCAACGGAGAGTAATCCGGAGAGGCCCCGGAGCAACTCGCATGGGGACTGGCCTTTCCTGAGGCCACAAGTGCGGGTCCCTGGTCCCCGTCGTAATTCGAGAGCTCCTGCCAACTCGAGAAAATCCAGGAGGTTCTCCCCCTCCAGGCGAGATGAGGGCCATTTGCGCTGAGGCGTCTCGAGGCTATTCATACCTAACCTCTGGAACTTACAAAGGGTCCTTCACACCCTTGCTGCAACTCAAGAAGTTCCCCGACATACCCGTCTCCACTCGAGAGGAAGCACGAGAGTCCGCCCACATCCAGAGGATTCCTGTTTCCGCCTCCTAGCTCGAGAGGAGGGATCCTTTGCCTGCGTTGTCGGGGAAGATTTCCCGGGGTTCCGTCGCATCTCAAGAGGAGGCGCTCTCCACATGAAAGGCGAGAGGAAATCCAGTGTCGTGCCACCATTCCCAGAGTCCCCCCAGATGTCTCTCCATTACAGGGAAACATGTTTTCCCTGCATTTCGTCGACTTTCAAGACGAGAGGATCGACTCACTCCACGGTGGCACGTGGGACAGCCCTGTGGAAAAAGCCTCGTGGGAAAGCCTCGAGGGAAAGACACAGATCCCTAGATCCACGCGAAGGGAAGCGCGACACTGCTGCTACAGCTCGGAAGGAAATAGCACGTGCATGCCCCCACTCGAGACGAGGACTGACTCCACTGGGGAGACTCCAGAAGTACACCAGATCCACGTCAGCACTGGAGAGGAATCCTCAGGTTCCAGCACTTACTTCACACAAGGTCTTAGGCCCCAGCATCGACGGGAGAGGAATCCGTGTGGCCCCGAGCAAGTAGCATGGGGACTGGCCTTTCCGGAGGCCACCAGAGCGGGTGCCTGAGGTCCCCGTCGGAAAGTCGAGAGCACCTGCCGCAACAACGAGAAAATCCTGGAGGTTCTCCCCTCCAGGCGAGATGAGGCCCATTTCCGCTGAGGCGTCACGAGGCTAATCACACCTAACCTCTGTAACTTCGAAAGGGTCCTTCACACCCTTGCTACAACTCAAGAAGATCCCCGACATATCCCGTCTCCACTCAAGAGGAAGCACGAGATTTCTGCCCACATCCAGAGGAGCCCCGTTTACGCCTCCTAGCTCGAGAGGAGGGATTCCTTTCCCTGCGTGGTCGGGAAAGAATTCCCGGCATTACCGTCGCATCTCAAGAGGAGGCGTTCTCCACAGGAAAGGCGAGAGGAACTCCAGGGTCGTACCACCATTCCCAGAGTCCCCCAGATATCTCCGTCCATTCCAGGGAAACCTGTTTTCCCTGCACTGCCTCGACTTTCAAGCCGAGGATCGACACACACCACGGTGGAACGTAGGACAGCTCTGAGGGAAAGCCTCGTGGGAATGCCCCTGATCCCTTGATCCACGCGAAGGGAAGCGCGACACTGTTGCTACAGATCGGGAGGAAAGCGTACGTGCATGCCCCCACTCGAGACGAGGACTGACTCCCCTGGGGAGACTCCAGAAGTTTCCCAAGATCCATGTCAGCACTGGAGAGGGATCCTCAGGTTCCGGCACTGACTCCACACAAGGTCTTACGCCCCAGCATCGACGGGAGAGGAATCCCGAGAGGACCCCGAACAACTCGCATGGGGACTGGCCTTTCCTGAGACCACCAGAGCGGGTCCCTGAGGTCCCCGTCGTAAGTCGAGAGCACCTGCCACAACTCGAGAAAATCCATGAGGTTCTCCCCTCCAGGCGAGATGAGGCCCATTTCCGCTGAGGCGTCTCAAGGCTAATCACACCTATCACCTGGAACTTCCAAAGGGTCCTTCACACCCTTGCTGCAACTCAAGAAGATCCCCGACATACACGTCTCCACTCGAGAGGAAGCACGAGAGTCCCGCCCACATCCAGAGGAGCCCCGTTTCCGCCTCCTAGCTCGAGGGGAGGGATCCTTTCCCTGCATGGTCGGGAAAGAATTCCCGGCCTTCCCGTCGCATCTCAAGAGGAGGCGCTCTCCACAGGAAAGGCGAGAGGAACTGCAGGGTCGTGCCACCATTCCCAGAGTCCCCCAGATGTCTCAGTCCATTCCAGGAAAACCAGTTTTCCCTGCAGTGCCTCGACTTTCAAGCCGAGGATCGACTCACACCACAGTGGCACTTTGGACAGCCCTGTGGGAAAGCCTCGTGGGAAAGCCTCCTGGAAAACCCTCGAGGGAAAGCCCCTGATCCCTTGATCCACACGAAGGGAAGCGTGACACTGCTGCTACAGATCTGGGAGGAAAGAGCACGTGCATGCCCCCACTCCAGACGAGGACTGATTCCACTGGGGAGACTCCAGAAGTACCCCCAGATCCATGTCACCTCTGGAGAGGAATCTTCAGGTTCAGGCACCGGCTCCACACAAGTTCTTAGGCCCCTGCATCGAAGGGAGAGGAATCCCGAGAGGCCCCCGAGCAACTCGCATGGGGACTGGCCTTTCCTGAGGCCACCAGAGCGGGTCCCTGTGGCTTTCCCACGAGGCTTTCCCACGAGGCTTTCCCACATGGCTGTCCCACGTGCAACCGTGGTGTCAGTCGATCCTCGGCTTGAATGTCGAGGCAGTGCAGGGAAAACAGGTTTCCCTGGAATGGACTGAGACATCTGGGGGACTCAGGGAATGGTGGCACGACCCTGCAGTTCCTCTCGCCTTTCCTGTGGAGAGCGCCTCCTCTTGAGATGCGACGGGAACGCCGGGAATTCTTTCCCGACCACGCAGAGAAAGGATCCCTCCTCTCGAGCTAGGAGCCGGAAACGGTGCTCCTCTGGATGTGGGCGGGACTCTCGTGCCTTCTCTCGAGTGGAGACGGGTATGTCGGGGAACTTCTTGAGTTGTAGCAAGGGTGTGAGGGACCCTTTGGAAGTTCTAGAGGTTAGGTGTGATTAGCCTGAGACGCCTCAGAGGAAATGGGCCTCATCTCGCCTGGAGGGGAGAACCTCCTGGATATTCTCGAGTTGCGGCAGGTGATCTCGACTTACGACGGGGACCTCAGGGACCCGCTCTGGTGGCCTCAGGAAAGGCCAGTCCCCATGCGAGTTTCTCCGGGGCCTCTTGGGGTTCCTCTCCCGTCGATGCCGGTGCCTAAGACCTTGTGTGGAGTGGGTGCCGGAACCTGAGGATTCCTCTCCAGTGCTGACATGGATCTTGGGGTACTTCTGGAGTCTCCCCAGGGGAGTCAGTCCTCGTCTCGAGTGGGGGCATGCACATGCGCTTTCCTCCCGAGCTGTAGCAGCAGTGTCACGCTTCCCTTCGCGTGGATCAAGGGATCTGTGGCTTTCCCTCGAGGCTTTCCCTGGAGGCTTTTTCACGATGCTTTCCCCTCGAGGCTTTCCCACAGGGATGTCCCACGTGCCACCGTGGCGTAAATGGATCCTCGGCTTGAAAGCCGAGGCAGTGCAGGGAAAAAGGTTTCTCTGGAATGGACTGAGACATCTGGGAGACTCTGGGAATTTGGCACGACCCTGGAGATCCTCTCGCCTTTCCTGTGGGAGCGCCTCCTCTTGAGATGCGACGGGAACGCCGGGAATTCTTTCCCGAACACGCAGGGAAAGGATCCCTCCTCTCAAGCTAGGAGGTGGAAACGGGGCTCCTCTGGATGTGGGCGGGACTCTCGTGCTTCCTCTCGAGTGGAGACGGGTATGTCGGGGAACTTCTTGAGTTGCAGAAGGGTGTGAAGGACCCTTTGGAAGTTCCAGATGTTAATTGTTATTAGACTCGAGACGCCTCAGCGGAAATGGGCCTCATCTCGCCTGGAGGGGAGAACCTCCTGGATTTTCTCGAGTTGCGGCAGGTGCTCTCGACTTACAACGGGGACCTCAGGGACCCGCTCTGGTGGCCTCAGGAAAGGCCAGTCCCCATGCGAGTTGCTCGGGGGCCTCTCGGGATTCCTCTCCTGTCGATGCTGAGGCCTAAGACCTTGTGTGGAGTCGGTGCCGGAACCTGAGGATTCCTCTCCAGTGCTGACATGGATCTTGGGGTATTTCTGGAGTCTCCCCAGGGCAGTCAGTCCTTGTCTCGAGTGGGTGCATGCACGTGTGCTTTCCTCCCGAGCTGTAGCAGCAGTGTCACGCTTTCCTTCGCGTGGATCATGGGATCTGTTTCTTTCCCTCGAGGCTTTCCTCGAGTCTTTCCCACGAGGCTTTGCTACAGGGCTGTCCCACGTGCCACCGTTTTGTGAGTCGATCCTCAGCGTGAAAGTCGAGGCAGTGCAGGGAAAAGAGTTTTCCCTGGAATGGACTGAGACATCTGGGGGACTCTGGGTATGGTGGCACGACCCTGGAGTTCATCTCTCCTTTCTTGTGGAGAGCGCCTCCCCATGAGATGCGACGGGAATGCCAGGAATTCTTTCCCGACCACGCAGGGAAAGGATCCCTCCTCTCGAGCTAGGAGGCGGAAAAGGGGCTCCTCTGGATGTGTGCGGTACTCTCGTGCTTCCTCTCGAGTGGAGACGGGAATGTCGGGGAACTTCTTGAGTTGCAGCAAGGGTGTGAAGGACCCTTTGGAAGTTCCAGAGTTTAGGTGTCATTAGCCTGGAGACGCCTCAGCGGAAATGGGCGTCATCTCGCCTGGAGGGGTAACCTCATGGATTTTCTGGAGTTCCAGCATTTGCTCTCGACTTACGACAGGGACCTCAGTGACCCTCTCTGGTGGCCTCAGGAAAGGCCAGTCCCCATGCCAGTTGCTCGGGGCCTCTCGGGATTCCTCTCCCGTTGATGCCGGGGCCTAAGACCGTGTGTGTAATCGGTGCCAGAACCTGAGGATTCCTCTCCAGTGCTGACATAGATATTGCGGTACTTCTGGAGTCACCCCAGGGGAGTCAGTCCTCGTCTCGAGTGGGGGCATGCACGTGGGCTTTCCTCCCGAGCTGTAGCAGCAGTGTCACGCTTCCATAGGCGTGGATCAAGGGATATGTGGCTTTCCCTCGAGGCTTTCCAACGAGTTTTCCCACGAGGCTTTCCAACAGGGCTGTCCCATGTGCCACCGTGGTGTGAATCTATCCTCGGCTTGAAAGTCGAGGCAGTGCAGGCAAACAGGTTTCCCTGGAAAGGACTGAGACATCTGGGGGACTCTGGGAATGGTGGCACGACCCTGGAGTTTCTCTCGTCTTTCTTGTGGAGAGCGCCTCCTCGTGAGATGCGACGGAAACGCCGGGAATTCTTTCCCGAACACGCAGGGAAAGGATCCCTCCTCTCGAGCTAGGAGGCGGAAACGGGGCTCCTCTGAATGTGGGCGGGAATCTCGTGCTTCCTCTCGAGTGGAGACGGGTATGTCGGGGAACTTCTTGAGTTCCAGCAAGGGTGTGAAGGACCCTTTGGAAGTTCTAGAGGTTAGGTGTGATTAGACTCGAGACGCCTCAGTGGAAAATGGGCCTCATATCGCCTGGAGGGGAGAACCTCCTGGATTTTCTTAAGTTGCGGCAGGTGCTCTCGACTTACGACGCGGACCTGAGGGACCCACTCTGGCGGCCTCAGGAAAGGCCAGTCCCCATGCGAGTTGCTCGTGGCCTCTCGGGATTCCTATCCCGTCGATGCTGGGGCCTAAAATCTTGTGTGGATTCGGTGCCGGAACCTGAGGATTTCTCTCCAGTGCTGACATGGATCTTGGGGTACTTCTGTTGTCTCCCCAGGGGAGTCAGTCCTCGTCCGAGTGGGGGCATGCACGTGCGCTTTCCTTCCGAGCTCTAGCAGCAGTGTCACGCTTGGCGTGGACCAAGGGATCTGTGGCTTTCCCTCGAGGCTTTCCCACAAGGCTTTCCCAGAGGGCTGTTCCACGTGCCACAGTGGTGTGAGTCGATCCTCGGCTTGAAAGTCGAGGCAGTGCAGGGAAAAAAGATTTCCCTGGAATGGACTGGAACATCTGGGGCACTCTGGGAATGGTGGCACGACCCTGGAGTCCCTCTCGCCTTTCCTGTGGAGAGCGCCTCCTCTTGAGATGCGACGGGAACGCCGGGAATTCTTTCCGGACCACGCAGGGAAAGGACCCCTCCTTTCGAGATAGAAGCGGAAACGGGTCTCCTCTGGATGTGGGCGGGACTCTCGTGCTTCCTCTCGAGTGGAGACGGGTATGTCGGGGAACTTCTTGAGTTGCAGCAAGGGTGTGAAGGACCCTTTGGAAGTGCCAGAGGTTAGGTGTGATTAGCTTCGAGACGCTTCAGCGGACATGGGCCTCATCTCTCCTGGAGGGGAGAACCTCCTGGATTTTCTCGAGTTGCGGCAGGTGCTCTCGACTTACGACGGGGACGTCAGGGACCCGCTCTGGTGGCCTCAGGAAAGGCCAGTCCCCATGCGAGTTGCTTGGTGGCCTCTCCGGATTCCTCTCCGTCGATGCCGGGGCCTAAGACGTTGTGTGGAGTCGGTGCCGGACCCTGAGGATTCCTCTCCAGTGCTGACATGGATCTTGGGGTACTTCTGGAGTCTCCCCAGGGGAGTCAGACCTCTTCACGAGTGGGGACATGCACGTGCGCTTTCCTCCCGAGATGTAGCAGCAGTGTCACGCTTCCCTTCGCGTGGTTCAAGGGATCTGTGGCTTTCCCTCGAGGCTTTCGCACGAAGCTTTCCCACGAGGTTTTCCCACAGGGCTGTCCCACGTGCCACCCTTTTTTGAGTGCATCCTCGACTTGAAAGTCGAGACAGTGCAGGGAAAACAGGTTTCCCTGGAATGGACTGAGTCATCTGGGGGACTCTGTGAATGGTGACACGACCAGGGAGTTCCTCTCGCCTTTCCTTTGGAGAGCGCCTCCTCTTGAGATTCGACGGGAATGCTGGGAATTCTTTCCCGAACACGCATGGAAAGGATCCCTCCTCTCGAGCTAGGAGGCGGAATAGGGGCTCCTCTGGATGTGGGCGGGACTCTCGTGCTTCCTCTCGTGTGGAGACGGGTATGTCGGGGAACTTCTTGAGTTGCAGCAAGGGTGTGAAGGACCCTTTGGAAGTTCCAGAGGTTAGGTGTGATTAGCCTCGAGATGCCTCAGCGGAAATGGGCCTCATCTCGCCTGGAGGGGAGAACCTCCTTGATTTTCTCGAGTTACGGCAGGTGCGCTCGACTTACGACGGGGACCTCAGGGACCCGCTCTGGTGGCCTCAGGAAAAGGCCAATCCCCATGCGAGTTGCCCGGGGGCCTCTCGGGATTCCTCTCCCGTCGATGCCGGCACCTAAGACCTTGTGGGGATTTGGTGCCGGAACCTGACGACTCCTCTCCCGGAATGACATGGGTCTTGGGAGACTTCTGGAGTCTCCCCAGGGGAGTCAGTCCTCGTCTCGAGTGGGGGCATGCACGTGGGCTTTCCTCCCGAGCTGTAGCCGCAGTGTCACGCTTCCCTTTGCGTGGATCAAGGGATCTGCGGCTTTCCCTCTAGGCTTTCCCACGAGGCTTTACCTCGAGGCTTTCCAACAGGGCCGTCCCTCGTGCCCACCGTGGTGTGAGTCGATACTCGGCTTGAAAATTCGAGGCAGTGCAGGGAAAAGAGGTTTCCCTGGAATGGACTGAGACATCTGGGGGACTCTGGGAATGGTGGCACGACCCTGGAGTTCCTCTCACCTTTCCTGTGGAGAGCGCCTCCTCTTGAGATGACGGGAACGCGGAATTCTTTCCCGACCACGCAGGGAAAGGATCCTCCTCTCGAGCTAGGAGGCGGAAACGGGCTCCTCTGGATGTGGGCGGACTCTCGTGCTTGTCTCGAGTGGAGACGGTATGTCGGGGAACTTCTTGAGTTGCAGCAAGGGTGTGAAGGACCCTTTGGTTCCAGAGGTTAGGTGTGATTAGCCTCGAGATGCCTCAGCGGAAATGGGCCTCATCTCGCCTGCAGGGGAGAACCTCCTGGATTTCCTAGCGTTGCGGCATGTGCTCTTGACTTACGACGGGGACCTCAGGGACCCGCTCTGGTGGCCTCAGGAAAGGCCAGTCCCATGCGAGTTGCTCGGGGCCTCTCAGGTTTCCTCTCCGTCGATGCCGGGGCCTAAGACCTTGTGTGGAGTCGGTGCCGGAACCTGAGGATTCCTCTCCAGTGCTGACATGGATCTTGGGGGCTTCTGTGTCTCCCCAGGGGAGTCAGTCCTCGTCTCGAGTGGGGGTAGCACGTGCGCTTTCCTCCCGAGCTAGCAGCAGTATCACGCTTTCCCTTCTCCTGGATCTTGGATCTAGGCTTTCCCTCGAGGCTTTCCCAGA
>NW_017195322.1:0-8968 GCF_001704415.2 Capra hircus
GAGCAGGGAAAACAGGTGTCCCTGGAATGGACTGAGAATCTGCTGGAATCTGGAATCTGGAATCTGGGAAATGGTGCACGACCCTGGAGTTCCTCTCGCCTCTCCTGTGGAGAGCGCCTCCACTTGGGATGCAAGGCGAACGCAGGGAATTCATTCCGACCACGCAGGGAAAGGATCCCTCCTCTTGAGCTAGGAGGCGGAATCGGCGCTCCTTTGGATGTGGGCGGGACTCTCGTTCTTCCTCTCGAGTGGAGACGGGTATGTCGGGGAACTTCTTGAGTTGCAGCAAGGGTGTGAAGGACCCTTTCGAAGTTCCAGAGGTTAGATGTGATTAGCCTCGAGCCCTTCAGCGGAAATGGGCCTCATCTCGCCTGGAGGGGAGAACCTCCTGGATTTTCTCGAGTTGCGGCAGGTGGTCTCGACTTACGACGGGGACCTCAGGGACCCGCTCTGGTGGCCTCAGGAAAGGCCAGTCCCCATGCGAGTTGCTCGGGGGCCTCTCGGGATTCCTCTCCCCTCGATGCCGGGACCTAAGACCTTGTTGGAGTTGGTGCCGGAACCTGAGGATTCCTCTCCAGTGCTGACATGGATCTTGGGGGTACTTCTGCAGTCTCCCCAAGGGAGTCAGTCCTCCTCTCGAGTGGGGGCATGCACGTGCGCTTTCCTCCCGAGCTGTAGCAGCAGTGTCACGCTCTCCCTTCGCGTGGATCAAGGGATCTGTGGCTTTCCCTCGAGGCTTTCCCCATGAGAATTTCCCCACGTGCCTTTCCCACAGGTCTGTCCCACGTGCCACCGTGGTGTGAGTCGATCCTCGGCGTGAAAGTCGAGGCAGAGCAGGGAAAACAGGTGTCCCTGGAATGGACTGAGACATCTGGGGGGACTCTGGGAATGGTGGCACGACCCTGGAGTATCTCTCGCCTTTCCTGTGGAGAATCGCCTCTTCTTGAGATGCGACGGGAACCCCGGGAATTCTTTCCCCGAACACGCAGGGAAAGGATCCCTCCTCTCGAGCTAGGATGCGTAATCGGGGCTCCTCTGGATGTGGGCGGGACTCTCGTGCTTCCTCTCGAGTGTAGACGGGTATGTCGCGGAACTTCTTGAGTTGCAGCAAGGGTGTGAAGGACCCTTTGGAAGTTCCAGATGTTAGATGTGATTAGCCCTCGAGCCCCCTCAGCGGAAATGGGCCTCATCTCGCCTGAGAGGGGAGAACCTCCTGGATTTTCTCGGAGTTGCGGCAGGTGCTCTCGACTTACGACGGGGACCTCAGGGAACCGCTCTGGTGGCCTCAGGAAAGGCCAGTCCCCATGCGAAGTTGCTCGGGGCCTCTCGGGATTCCTCTCCCGTCGATGCTGCGGGCCTAAGACCTTGTGTGGAGTCGGGTGCTCCGGAACCTGAGTATTCCTCCCTAGTGCTGCATGGATCATGGGGTACTTCTGGAGTCTCCCCAGGGGAGTCAGTCTTCGTCTCGATTGGGGGCATGCACGTGCAATTTCCTCCCGAGCTGTAGCAGCAGTGTCACTCTTCCCTTCGCGTGGATCAAGGGATCTGTGGCTTTCGCTTGAGGCTTTCACACGAGGCTTTCCCAAGAGGGTTTCCCACGAGGCTTTCACACCGAGGCTTTCCAACAGGGCTGTCCCACATGCCACCGTGGTGTGAGTCGATCCTCGGATTGAAATTCGAGGCCAGTGCAGGGAAAACAGGTTTCCCTGAATGGACTGAGACATCTGGGGGACTCTGGGAATGGTGACACGACCCTGGAGTTCCTCTCGCTTTTCCTGTGGAGAGCGCCTGCTCTTGGGATGCAACTGGAAAGCAGGGATTCATTCCCGACGACGCAGGGACAGGATCCCACCTCTCGAGCTAGGAGGCGGAAACGGGGCTCCTCTGGATTGTGGGCGGGACTCTCGTGCATCCTCTTCGAGTGGAGACGGGTATGTCGGGGAACTTCTTGAGTTGCCGCAAGGGAGTGAAGGACCCTTTGGAAGTTCCAGAGGTTAGGTGTGTTTAGCCTCGAAACGAATCAGCGGAAATGGGCCTCATCTCGCCTGGAGGGGAGAACCTCCTGGATTTTCTCGAGTTGCGGCAGGTGCTCTCGACTTACGACGGGGACCTCAGGGACCCGCTCTGGTGGCCTCAGGAAAGTACAGTCCCCATCCGAGTTGCTCGGTGGCCTCTCGGGATACCTCTTCCGTCGATGCTGGGGCCTAAGGACCTTGTGTGGAGTCGGTGCCATAACCTGAGGATTCCTCACCAGTGTTGACATGGATCTTGGGGAATTTCTGGAGACTCCCCAGGGGGAGTCAGTCCTCGTCTCGACTGGGGGCATGCACGTGCGCTTTCCTCTCCGAGCTGTAGCAGCAGTGTCACTCTTTCCCTTCGCGTGGATCAAGGGATCTGTGGCTTTCCTCGTGGCTTTCCCATGAGGCTTTCCAGGAGGCTTTCCCACAGGGCTGTCCCACGTGCCACCGTGGTGTAGTTCGATCGTCGGCTTGAAAGTCGAGGCAGTGCAGGGAAAACAGGTTTCCCTGGAATGGACTGAGACATCTGGGGGACTCTGGGAATGGTGGCACGACCCTGGAGTTCCTCTCGCCTTTCCTGTGGAGAGCGCCTCCTCTTGAGATGCGATGGAACGCTTGGAATTCTTTGCCGATCACGCAGGGAAAGGATTCCACCTCTCGAGCTAGCAGGCGGAAACGGGGCTCCTCTGGATGAGGGCGGGACTCTCGTGCTTCCTCTCGAGTGGAGACGGGTATGTCGGGGAACTTCTTGAGTTGCAGAAAGGGTGTGAAGGACCCTTTGGCAGTTCCAGAGGTTAGGTGTGATTAGCCTCGAGACGCCTCAGCGGAAATGGTCCTCATCTCCCCTGGAGGGGAGAACCTCCTGGATTTTCACGAGTTGTGGCAGGTGGTCTCGACTTAGGACGGGGACCTCAGGGACGCGCTCTGGTGGCCTCAGGAAAGGCCAGTTCCCATGCGTGTTGCTCGGGGCCTCTCGGGATTCCTCTCCCGTCGATGCCGGGGCCTAAGACCTTGTGTGGAGTCGGTGCCGGAACCTGAGAATTCCTCTGCAGTGCTGACATGGGTCTTGGGGGACTTCTGGAGTCTCCCCAGGGGAGTCAGTCCTCGTCTCGAGTGGGGGCATGCACGTGGCCTTTCCTCCCGAGCTGTAGCCGCAGTGTCACGCTTCCCTTCGTGTGGATCAAGGGATCTGTGGCTTTCCCTCGAGGCTTTCCCACGAGGCTTTACCTCTAGGCTTTCCAACAGGGCTGTCTCTCGTGCCACCATGGTGTAGGTCGATCGTCGGCTTGAAAGTCGAGGCAGTGCAGGGAAAACAGGTTTCCCTGGAATGGACTGAGAAATCTGCGGGAATCTGGGAATGGTGGCACGACCCTGGAGTCCATCTCGCCTTTCCTGTGGAGAGCACCTCCTCTTGAGATGCGACGGGAACGCCGGGAAATCTTTCCCGACCACGCAGGGAAAGGACCCCTCATTTCGAGCTAGAAGCGGAAACGGGCTCCTCTGGATGTGGGCGGGACTCTCATGCTTCCTCTCGAGTGGAGACGGGTATGTCAGGGAACTTCTTGAGTTGCAGCAAGGGTGTGAAGGACCCTTTGGAAGTTCCAGAGGTTAGGTGTGATTAGCCTCGAGACGCCTCAGCGGAAATGGGCCTCATCTCGCCTGGAGGGGAGAACCTCCTGGATTTTTTCGAGTTGCGACAGGTGCTCTCGACTTACAATGGGGACCTCAGGGACCCGCTCTGGTTTCCTCAGGAAAGGCCAGTCCCCATGCGAGTTGTTTGGGGGCATCTCGGAATTCCTCTCCCGTCGATGCTGGCGCCTTATACCTTGTGTGGAGTCGGTGCCGGAACCTGAGAATAACTCTCCAGTGCTTACATGGTTCTTGGGGTACTTCTGGAGTCTCCCAGGTGAGTCAGTCCTCATCTCTATTGGGGGCATGTATGTGCACTTTCCTCCAGAGCTGTAGCAGCAGTGTCACGCTTCCCTTCGCGAGGATCCAGGGATCTGTGGCTTTATCTGGAGGCTTTCCGACGATGCTTTTTCATGAGGAATTCCCACAGGGCTGTCCCACGTGCCACCGTGGTGTGAGTCGTTCCTCGGATTGAAAGTCGAGGCAGTGCAGGGAAAACAGGTTTCCCTGGAATGGACTGAGAAATCTGGGGCACTCTGGGAAAGGTGGCACCACCCTGGAGTTCCTCTCGCCTTTCCTGTGGTGAGCGGCTCCTCTTGAGATGCGACGGGAACGCCGGAAATTCTTTCCCGACCACGCAGGGAAAGGATCCCTCCTCTCGAGCTAGGAGGCGGAAACGGGGCTCCTCTGGATGTGGGCGGGACAATCGTGCTTTCTCTCGAGTGGAGACGGGTATGTCGCGGAACTTCTTAAGTTGCAGCAAGGGTGTGAAGGACCCTTTGGAAGTTCCAGAAGTTAGGTGTGATTAGCCTCGAGACGCCTCACCGGAAATGGGCCTCATCTAGAATGGAGGGGAGAACCTCCCTGGTTTTTCTCGAGTGGCGGCAGGTGCTCTGGACTTACGACGGGGACCTCAGGGACCCGCTCTGGTGGCTCAGAAAAAGGCCAGTCCACATACGAGTTGCTCGGGGGCCTCTCGGGATTCCTCTCCTGTCGATGCCGTGGACTAAGACCTTGTGTGGATTTGGTGCCGGAACCTGAGGATTCCTCTCCCGTATGACATGGGTCTTGGGGGACTTCTGGAGTCTCCCCAGGGGAGTCAGTCCTCGTCTCGAGTGGGGGCATGCACGTGGGCTTTCCTCCCGAGCTGTAGCCGCAGTGTCACGCTTCCCTTTGCGAGGATCAAGGGATCTGTGTCTTTCCCTCGAGGCTTTCCCATGAGGCTTTACCTCGAGGCTTTCCAACAGGGCTGTCCCTCGTGCCACCGTGGTGTAGGTCGATCGTCGGCTTGAAAGTCAAGGCAGTGCAGGGAAAACAGGTTTCCCTGGAATAGACTGAGACATCTGGGGGCTCAGGGAATGGTGGCAAGCTTGGGAGACTCCAGAAGTACGCCAAGATCCATGTCAGCACTGGAGAGGAATCCTCAGGTTCCGGTCCCGGACTCCACACAAGGTCTTAGGCCCCGGCATCGACGGGAGAGGAATCCTGAGAGGCCCCCTAGCACCTCGCATGGGGACTGGCCTTTCCTGAGGTCACCAGAGCGGGTCCCTGATGTCTCCATCGTAACTCGAGGGCACCTGCCGCAACTCGAGAAAATCCAGGAGGTTCCTCCCTGCAGGCGAGATGAGGCCCGTTTCCACTGAGGTGTCTCGAGGCTAATCACACGTGAACTCTGGAACTTCAAAAGGGTCTTTCACAGTCATGCTGTAACTCAAGAAGTTCCCCGACATACCCGTCTCCACTCAAGAGGAAACACGAGGGTCCCGGCCACATCCAGAGGAGCTCCGTTTCCGGCTCGTAGCTCGAGATGAGGGATCCTTTCCCTACATGGTCGGGAAAGAATTTCCGGAATTCCCATCGCATCTCAAGAGGAGGCACTCTCCAAAGGAAAGGGGAGAGGAACTGCAGGGTCGTGCCAGCATTCCAAGACTCCCCCAGATGTCTCAGTCTATTCCACAGGAACCTGTTTTCCCTGCACTGCCTCGGCTTTCACGCCGAGGATCGACTCCCACCACCGAGACACGTGGGACAGCCCTGTGGGAGAGCCTCGTGGGAAAGACTCGAGGGAAAGTCACAATCCCTTGGTCCACGCAAGCAGAAGCATGACACTGCTGCTACAGCATGGGAGGAAAGGGCACACTCATGCCCCCACTCGAGACGAGGCCTGAATCCCCTGGGGAGACTCCAGAGGTACCCCAAGATCCATGTCAGCACTGGAAAGGAATCCTCAGTTTCCGGCACCGACTGCACACAAGGTCTTAGGCCCCGACATCGAAGGGAGAGGAATCCCGAGAGGCCCCCGAGCAACTCGCATGGGGACTGGCCTTTCCTCAGGCGAACAAAGCGGGTCCTTGAGGTCCAGGTCGTAAGTCGAGAGCACCTGCCGCAACTCGAGAAAATCCAGGAGGTTCTCACCTCCAGGTGAGATGAGGCCCATTTCCGCTGAGGCGTCTCGAGGCTAATCACACCTAAACTCTCGAACTTACAAAGAGTCCTTCACACCCTTGCTTCAACTCAAGAAGTTCCCCAACATACCCGTCGCCACTTCAGAGGAAGCACAAGAATCCCGCCCATATCCAGTGGAGCCCCTTCTCTGCCTCATAGCTCGAGAGGAGGGATCCTTTCAGTGCGTGGTCGGGAAAGAATTCCCTGCATTTCCCATCGCATCTGAAGAGGAGGCCGCTCTCCACAGGAAAGGCGAGAGGAACTCCAGGGTCGTGCCACCCATTCCCAGAGTCCCCAAGATGTCTCAGTCCATTCCAGGGGAAAACTGTTTTCCTGGCACTGCCTCCACTTTCAAGCCGAGGATCGACTCACACCACGGTTGCACGAGGGAAAGCCCTGTGGGAAAGCCTCGTGGAAAGCGTCGTGGTAAACCCTCGAGGGAAAGCCACTGATCCCTTGTTCCACGCGAAGGGAAGCGTGACAATGCTGCTAGACCTCGGGAGGAAAGCGCACGTGCATACCCAAACTCGAGACCAGGACTGACTCCCCTGGGGAGACTCCAGAAGTAACCCAAGATCCATGTCAGCACTGGAGAGGAATCCTCAGGTTCCAGCACCGACTCCACACAAGGTCTTAGGCCCCGGCATCGTCGGGAGAGGAATCCCGAGAGGCCCCCGAGCAACTCGCATGGGGACTGGCCTTTCCTAAGGCCAACCAGAGCGGGTCCCCTGATTGTGCCCTTGTCGTAAGATTGAGAGGCACCTGCCGCAACTCAGAAACAATCCAGGAGGTTCTCCACCTCCAGGCGTGATGAGGCCCATTTCCGCTGAGGCGTCTCGAGGCTAATCACACCTAACCTCTCGAACTTCCAAAGGGTCCTTCACACCCTTGCTGCAACTCAAGAAGTTCCCCGACATTCCCGTCTCTACTCCAGAGTAAGCACGAGAGCCCGCCCACATCCAGAGGAGCCCCGTTTCCGCCTCCTAGCTCGAGAGGAGGGATCCTTTCCCTGCGTGGTCGGGAAAGAATTCCCGGCATTCCCGTCGCATCTCAAGAGGAGGCGCTCTCCACTGGAAGGCGAGAGGAACTCCCGGGTCTTGCCACCATTCCCAGAGTCCCGCAGATGTCTAAGTCCATTCCAGGGAAATCTGTTTTCCACTCGATTGCCGCGACTTTCAAGCCGAGGATCGACTCACACCACGGTGGCACGTGGGACAGCCCTGTGAGAAAGCCTTCTGGGAAAGCCTCGATGGGAGAGCCTCAGGGAAAGGCACAGATCCCTTGATCCAGGCGAATGGAAGCGTGACACTGCTGCTACAGCTCGGGAGGAAAGCGCACGTGCATGCCCCCACTCGAGACGAGGACTGACTCCCCTGGGGAGACTCCAGAAATACCCCAAGATCCATGTCAGCACTGGAGAGGAATCCTCAGGTTCCGGCACCGTCTCCACACAAGGTTTTAGGCCCCGGCATCGACGGGAGAAGAATCCCGAGAGGCCCCCGAGCAACTCGCTTGGGGACTGGCCTTTCCTGAGGCCACCAGAGCGGGTCCCTGAGGTCCCGTCGTAAGTCGGAGAGCACCTGCCGCAACTTGAGAACATCCAGGAGGTTCTCCCCTCCAGGCGAGATGAGGCCCATTTCCGCTGAGGCGTCTCGAGGCTAATCACACCTAACCTTTGGAACTTCCAAAGGACCCTTCACACCCTTGCTGCAACTCAAGAAGTTCCCCGACATACCCGTCTCCACTCGAGAGGAAGCACCAGAGACCCGCCCACATCCAGAGGAGCCCCGTTTCCGCCTCCTAGCTCGAGAGGAGGGATCCTTTCCCTGCGTGGTCGGGAAAGAATTCCGGGCGTTCCTGTCGCATCTCAAGAGGAGGTGCTCTCCACAGGAAAGGCGAGAGGAACTCCAGGGTCGTGCCACCATTCCCAGAGTCCCCCAGATGTCTTAGTCCATTTCAGGGAAACCTGATTTCCCTGCACTGCCTCGAATTTCTAGCCGAGGATCGACTCACACCACGATGGCACGTGGGACAGCACTGTGGGAAAGCCTCGTGGGAAAGCCTCGAGGGAAAGCCACAGATCCCTTGATCCACGCGAAGGGAAGCGTTGCACTGCTGCTACAGCTCGGGAGGAAAGCGCACGTTCATGCCCCCACACAAGACGACGACTAACTCCCCTGGGGAGACTTCAGAAGTACCCCAAGATCCATGTCAGCACTGGAGAGGAAACCTCAGGTTCCGGCACCGACTCCACACAGGGTCTTAGGCCCCGGCATCGACGGGAGAGGAATCCCGAGAGGCCCAGAGCAACTCGCATGGGGACTGGCCTTTCCTGAGGCCACCAGAGCGGTTCCCTGAGGTCCCGTAGTAAGTCAAGAGCACCTGCCGCAACTCGAGAAAATCCAGGAGGTTCTCCCTCCAGGCGAGATGAGGCCCTTTTCCTCTGAGGCGTCTCGAGCTAACCATACCTAACATCTGGAACTTCCAAAGGGTCCTTCACACCCTTGCTGCAACTCAAGAAGTTCCCCGACATACCTGACTCCACTCGAGAGGAAGCACGAGAATCCCGCCCACATCCAGAGGAGCCCCGTTTCCGCCTCATACTTCGAGGTCAGGTATCCTTTCCCTGCATGTTCGGGAAAAGAATTCCGGTGTTCCCGGTCGCATCTCATGAGGAGGCGCTCTCCACAGGAAAGGCGGAGGAACTCCAGGGTCATGCCACCATTCCAAGAGTCCCCCAGATATCTCAGTCTGCCGGGGTCCAGCCCGCGCTGGATCCAGGGAATTCGACGGATGGACGGCGTTGTCGGTGGAAGTCTTTTTTATTATATAATGTAAGATTAGATTAAGAAATTATAGTGTAGTAAGAAGATTAA
>NW_017195323.1:0-8968 GCF_001704415.2 Capra hircus
GCGGAGTCAGTGCCGAACCTGAGGATTCCTCTCAAGTGCTGACATGGATCTTGGGGTACTTCTGGAGTCTCCCTAGGGAGTCGGTCCTCATTCGAGTGGGGCATGCAGGTGTGCTTTCCTCCCGAGCTGTAGCTGCAGTGTCGCGCTTCCATTCGCGTGGATCAAGGGATCTGTGGCTTTCCACGAGGAGGCTTTCCCACGAGGCTTTCCCACAGGGCTGTCCCAAGTGCCACCGTGGTGTGAGTCGATCCTCGGCTTGAAAGTCGAGGCAGTGCAGGGAAAACAGGTTTCCCTGGAATGGACTGAGACATCTGGGGGACTGGGAATGGTGGACGACCCTGGAGTTCCTCTCGCCTTTCCTGTGGAGAGCGCCTCCTCTTGAGATGCGACGGGAACTCGGGGAATTCTTTCCCACGACGCAGGGAAAGGATCCCTCCTCTCAGCTAGGAGGCGGAAACGTGGCTCCTATGGATGTGGGGGACTCTCGTGCTTCCTCTCGAGTGCAGACGGGTATGTCGGGGAACTTCTTGAGTTGCAGCAATGGGTGAAGGACCCTTTGGAAATTCCAGATGTCAGATGTGATTAGCCTCGAGATGCCTCAGCGGAAATGGGCCTCATCTCGCCTGGAGGGGAGAACCTCCTGGATTTCTCGAGTTGTGGCAGGTGCTTTCGACTTACGACGGGGACCTCAGGGACCCGCTCTGGTGGCCTCAGGAAAGGCCAGTCCCCATGCAAGTTCCTCGGGGCCTCTCGGATTCTCTCCCGTCGATGCCGGGCCTAAGATCTTGTGTGGAGTATGTGCCGGAACCTGAGGATTCCTCTCCAGTGCTGACATGGATCTTGGGGTACTTCTGGAGTCTCCCCAGGGGAGTCAGTCCTCGTCTCGAGTGGGGGCATGCACGTGCGCTTTCCTCCCGAGCTGTAGCAGCAGTGTCACGCTTCCCTTCGCGTGGATCAAGGGATCTGTGGCTTTCCCTCGAGGCTTTCCCACGAGGCTTTCCCCTGAGGCTTTCCCACAGGGCTGTCCCAACGTGCCACCGCGGTGTGAGTCGATCCTCGGCTTGAAGGTGGAGGCAGTGCAGGGAAAACAGGTTTCCCTGGAATGGACTGAGACATTTGGGGACTCTGGAAATGGTGGCACGACCCTGGAGTTCTCTCGCCTTTCCTGTGGAGAGCGCCTCCTCTTGAGTGCGACGGAAACGCCGGGAATTCTTTCCCGAGCACGCAGGGAAAGGATCCCTCCGTCGAGCTAGGAGGCGGAAACGGGCTCCTTTGGATGTGGGCGGACTCTCGTGCTTCCTCTCGAGTGCAGACGGGTATGTCGGGGAACTTCTTGAGTTGCAAAAGGGTCTGAAGGACCCTTTGGAAGTTCCGGAGGTTAGGTGTGAATATCTTCGAGACGCCTCAGCGGAAATGGGCCTCATCTCGCCTGGAGGGGAGAACCTCCTGGATTTTCTCGAGTTGCGGCAGGTGCTCTCGACTTACGACGGGGACCTCAGGGACCCGCTCTGGTGGCCTCTGGAAAGGCCAGTCCCCATGCGACTTGCTCGGGGGCCTCTCGGGATTCCTCTCCGTCGAAGTCGGGGCCTAAGACCTTGTGTGGAGTCGGTGCCGGAACCTGAGCATTCCTCTCCAGTGCTGACATGGATCTTGGGGTACTTCTGAGTCTCCCCAGGGGAGTCAGTCCTCGTCTCGAGTGGGGGCCTGCACGTGAGCTTTCCTCTCGAGCTGTAGCAGCAGTGTCACGCTGGCTTAAGACCTTGTGTGGCGTCGGTGCCGGAACCTGAGAATTCCTCTCCAGTGCTGACATGGATTTTGGGGTACTTCTGAGTCTCCCAGGGGAGTCAGTCCTCGTCTCGAGTGGGGCCTGCAGTGCGCTTTCCTCTCGAGCTCTAGTAGCAGTGTCACGCTTCCCTTCGCTTGGATCAAGGGATCTGTGGCTTTCCCTCGGGCTTTCCCATGAGCTTTCCCACGGGGCTTTTTCCACAGGGCTGTCCCACGTGCCACCGTGGTGTGAGTCGATCCTCGGCTTGAAAGTCGAGGCAGTGCAGGGAAAACAGGTTTCCCTGGAATGGACTGAGACATCTGGGGGACTCTGGGAATGGTGGCACGACCCTGGAGTTCCTCTCGCCTTTCCTGTGGAGAGCGCCTCCTCTTGAGATGCGACGGAAACGCCGGGAATTCTTTCCCGACCACGCAGGAAAGGATCCCTCCTCTCGAGCTAGGAGGGAAACGGGGCTCCTCTGGATGTGGGCGGACTCTCGTGCTTCCTCTCGAGTGGAGACGGGTATGTCGGGGAACTTCTTGAGTTGCAGCAAGGGTGTGAAGGACCCTTTGGAAGTTCCAAGAGTTAGGTGTGATTAGCCTCGAGACGCCTCAGCGGAAATGGGCCTCATCTCGCCTGGAGGGGAGAACCTCCTGGATTTTCTCGAGTTGCGGCAGGTGCTCTCGACTTACGACGGGGACCTCAGGGACCCGCTCTGGTGGCCTCAGGAAAGGCCAGTCCCCATGCGAGTTGCTCGGGGGCCTCTCGGGATTCCTCTCCGTCGATGCCGGGCCTAAGACTTGTGTGGAGTCGGTGCCGGAACCTGAGGATTCCTCTCCAGTGCTGACATGGATCTTGGGTACTTCTGGAGTCTCCCAGGGGAGTCAGTCCTCGTCTCGAGTGGGGGCATGCACGTGCGCTTTCCTCCCGAGCTGTAGCAGCAGTCACGCTTCCCTTCGCGTGGATCAAGGGATCTGTGGCTTAGGCTTTCCACGAGGCTTTCCCACGAGGCTTTCCCACAGGGCTGTCCCACGTGCCACCGTGGTGTGAGTCGATCCTCGGCTTGAAAGTCGAGGCAGTGCAGGGAAAACAGGTTTCCCTGGAATGGACTGAGACATCTGGGGGACTCTGGGAATGGTGGCACGACCTGGAGTTCCTCTCGCCTTTCCTGTGGAGAGCGCCTCCTCTTGAGATGCGACGGGAACGCCGGGAATTCTTTCCCGACCACGCAGGGAAAGGATCCCTCCTCTCGAGCTAGAGGCGGAAACGGGGCTCCTCTGGATGTGGGCGGGACTCTCGTGCTTCCTCTCGAGTGGAGACGGGTATGTCGGGGAACTTCTTGAGTTGCAGCAAGGGTGTGAAGGACCCTTTGGAAGTTCCAGAGGTTAGTGTGATTAGCCTCGAGACGCCTCAGCGGAAATGGGCCTCATCTCGCCTGGAGGGGAGAACCTCCTGGATTTTCTCGAGTTGCGCAGGTGCTCTCGACTTACGACGGGGACCTCAGGGACCTCTGGTGGCCTCAGGAAAGGCCAGTCCCATGCGAGTTGCTCGGGCCTCTCGGGATTCCTCTCCGTCGATGCGGGCCTAAGACCTTGTGTGGAGTCGGTGCCGAACCTGAGGATTCCTCTCCAGTGCTGACATGGATCTTGGGGTACTTCTGGAGTCTCCGGGAGTCAGTCCTCGTCTCGAGTGGGGCATGCACGTGCTTTCCTCCTGTAGCAGCAGTGTCACTCTTCCCTTCGCCTGGTCAAGGGATCTGTGGCTTTCCCTCGAGGCTTTCCCATGAGACTTTCCCACGAGGCTTTCCCACAGGGCTGTCCACGTGCCACCGTGGTGAAAGTCGACCCTGGCTTGAAAGTCGAGGCAGTGCAGGGAAAACAGGTTTCCTGGAATGGACTGAGACATCTGGGGACTCTGGAATGGTGTCACGACCCTGAACTCGTGGAAAGACTTGTGGGAAAGCCTCGTGGGAAAGCCTTGTGGAAAGCCTCGTGGAAAGCCACAGATCCTTGATCCACGCCAAGGAAAGCGTGACACTGCTGTTACAGCTCGGGAGGAAAGAGCACGTGCATGCCCCACTCGAGACGAGGACTGACTCCCCTGGGGAGACTCCAGAAGTACCCTTCCATGTCAGCACTGGAGAGTAATCCTCAGGTTCCGGCACCGAATCCACACAAGCTCTTAATCCACAGCATCTACAGGAGAGGAATCCCGAGATGCCCCGAGCAACTCGCATGGGGACTGGCCTTTCCTGAGGCCACCAGAGCGAGTCCATGAGGTCCACGTCGTAAGTCAAGAGCACATGCCGCAACGCGAGAAAATCCAGGAGGTTCTCCCTGCAGGCGAGATGAGGCCCATTCGTGCTGAGGCGTCTCGAGGCTAATCAGAGCTAACCTCTGGAACATCCAAAGGGTCCTTCACACCCTTGCTGCAACTCAAGAAGTTCCCCGACATACCCGTCTCCACTCGAGAGGAAGCACGAGAGTCCCGCCCACATCCAGAGGAGCCCCGTTTCCGCCTCCTAGCTCGAGAGGTGGGATCCTTTCACTGCGTGGTCTGGAAAGAATTCCCGGCGTTACCGTCGCATCTCAAGAGGAGGCGCTCTCCACAAGAAAGGCGAGAGGAACTCCAGGGTCGTGCCACCATTCCCAGAGTCCCCCAGATGTCTCAGTCCATTCCAGGGCAACCTGTTTCTCCTGCACTGCCTCGACCTTCAAGATGAGGATCGACTCACACCACGGTGGCACGTGGGACAACCCTGTGGGAAAGCCTCGTGAAAAGCCTCGTGGGAAAGCCTCGAGGGAAAGCCACAGATCCCTTGATCCACGCGAAGGGAAGTGTGACACTGCTGCTACAGTTGGAGAGGAAAGCGCCCGTGCATGCCCCCACTCGAGACGAGGACTGACTCCCCTGGGAAGACTCCAGAAGTACCTCAAGATCCATGTCAGCACTGGAGAGGAATCCTCAGGTTCCGGCACCGACTCCACACAAGGTCTTAGGCCCCGGCATCGACGGAGAGGAATCCTGAGAGGCCCCGAGCTACTCGCATGGGCCCTGGCCTTCCCTGAGGCCAGCACAGCGGGTCCCTGAGGTCCCCGTCGTAAGTCGAGAGCACCTGCTGCAACTCGAGAAAATCCAGGAGGTTCTCCCCTCCAGACGAGATGAGGCCCATTTCCGCTGAGGCGTCTCGAGGCTAATCACACCTAACCTCTGGAACTTCCAAAGGGTCCTTCACACCCTTGCTGCAACTCAAGAAGTTCCCCGACATACCCGTCTCCACTCGACAGGAAGCACGAGAGACCCGCCCTCATCCAGAGGAGCCCCGTTTCCGCCTCTTAGCTCGAGAGAAGGGATCCTTTCACTGCGTGTTCGGGAAAGAATTCCCGGCGTTCCCCGTCGCAACTCATGAGCAGGCGCTCTCCACAGGAAAAGGCGAGAGGAACTCCAGGGTCGTGCCACCATTCCCCTAAGTCCCCCAGATGTCTCAGTCCATTCCAGGGAAACCTGTTTTCCCTGCACTGCCTCGACTTTCAAGCCGAGGATCGACTCACACCACGGTGGCACGTGGGACAGCCATGTGGGAAAGCCTCATGGGAAAGCCTCGTGGGAAAGCCTTGAAGGAAAGCCACTGATCTCTTGATCATGCGAATGGAAGCGTGACACTGCTGCTGCAGCTCGGAGGAAAGCGCACGTGCAAGCCCCCCACTCGAGACAAGGACCGACTCCCCTGGGGAGACTCCCAGAAGTATCCCAAGGTTCATGTCAGTACTGGGAGAGGAAGCCTCAGGAGCAGGCACCGACTACACAAGGTCCTAGGCCCGGCATCGACTGGACAGGAATCCCGTGATGCCCCGTGAGAAACTCGCATGGGGAATGGCCTTCCTGAGGCCACCAGAATGTGTCCCTGAAGTCCCCGTCTTAAGTCGAGAGCACCTGCCGCATCTCGAGAAAATCCAGGAGGTTCCCCCTCCAGGCGAGATGAGGCCCATTTCTGTTGAGGCGTCTCGAGGCTAATAACACCGAGCCTCTAGAACTTCCAAAGGGTCCTTCACACCCTTGCTGCAACTCAAGAAGTTTCCCGACATACCCGTCTCCACTGGAAAGGAAGCACGAGAGTCCCGCCCACATCCAGAGGAACCCCGTTTCCGCCTCATACCTCGATAGGAGGGATCCTTTCCCTGCGTGGTCGGGAAAGAATTCCCGGCATTCCCGTCGCATCTCAAGAGGATGCGCTCTCCACAGGAAAGGCGAGAGGAACTCCAGGGTCGTGCCACCATTCCCAGAGTCCCCCAGATGACTCAGTCCATTCCAGGGAAACCTGTTTTCCCTGCACTGCCTCGAATTTCAAGCCGAGGATCGACTCACAACACGGTGGCACGTCGGACAGCCCTGTGGGAAAGCCTCGAGGGAAAGCCACAGATCATTTGATCCACGCGAAGGAAGAGTGACACTGCTGCTACAGCTCAGGAGGAAAGCGCACCTGTATGCCCCCACTCGAGACGTGGACTGACTCACCTGGGGAGACTCCAGAAGTACCCCAAGATCCATGACAGCACTGGAGAGGAATCCTCAGGTTCCCGGTACTGACTCCACACAAGGTGTTAGTCCCCGGCATCGAAGGGAGAGGAATCCCGAGAGGCCCCCGAGCAACTCGCATGGGGACTGGCCTTTCCTGAGGCCACCAGAGCGGGTCCCCCCATCGTAAGTCGAGAGCACTTCCAAAACTCGAGAAAATCCAGGAGATCTGCCGTCCATGCGAGATGAGGCCCATTTCCACTGAGGCGTCCGAGGCTAATCACAACTAACCTGTGGAACTTCCAAAGGGTCCTTCACACCCTTGCTGCAACTCAAGAAGTTCCCCGATATACCCGTCTCCGCTCGAGAGGAAGCACGAGAGTCCCGCCCATATCCAGAGGAGCCCCCGATTCCGCCTCCTAGCTCGAGAGGAGGGATCCTTTCCCTGCGTGGTTTGGAAAGAATTCCCGGCGTTCCCGTCGCATCTCAAGAGGAGGCGATCTCCACAGGAAAGGCAAGAAGAACTCCAGGGTCCTGCCACCATTCCCAGAGTCCCCCAGATGTCTCAGTCCATTCCAGGGAAACCTGTTTTCCCTGCACTGCCCTGACTTTCAAGCCGAGGATCAACTCACACAACGGTGGCACGTGGGACAGCCCTGTGGGAAAGCCTTGTGGAAAGCCTCTAGGGTAAGCCTCGAGGGAACGCCACAGATCCCTTGATCCACGCGAAGGGAAGCGCGACACTGTTGCTACAGCTCGGAAGGAAAGCGCACGTGCATGCCCCCACTCGAGACGAGGACTGACTCCCCTGGGTGACTCCAGAACTACCCCAAGATCCATCTCAGCACTGGAGAGGAATGCTCAGGTTCCGGCACCGACTCCACACAAGATCTTAGGCCCCGGCATCGACGGGGAGAGGAATCCCGAGAGGCCCCCGAGCAACTTGCATGGGGACTGGCCTTTCCTGAGGCCATCAGAGCGGGTCCCTGAGGTCCCGTCGAAAGTCGAGAACCCCTCCGCAACTCGAGAAAATCGAGGAGGTTCTCCCCTCCAGGCGAGATTGGGCCCATTTTGTGCTGAGGCGTCTCGTGGCTAATCACACCTAACCTCTGGAACTTCCAAAGGGTCCTTCACCACCCTTGCTGCAACTCAAGAAGTTCCCCCGACATACCCGTCTCCACTCGAGAGGAAGCACGAGAGTTCCGCCAATATCCAGAGGAGACCCGTTTTCCGCCTCCTAGCTCGAGAGGAGGTGATCCTTTCCCTGCCGTGGTGGGGAAAGAATTTCCCGCGTTCCCGTCGCATCTCAAGAGAAGGCGCTCTCCACAGGAAAGGCGGAGAGGAACTCCAGGATCGTGCCACCATTCCCAGAGTCCCCCAGATGTCTCAGTCCATTCCAGGGAAACCTGTTTTCCCTGCACTGCCTCGACTTTCAAGCCGAGGATCGACTTACACCACTGTGGCACGTGGGACAGCCCTGTGGGAAACGCTCGTGGGAAAGCCTCGTGGGAAAGCCTCGTGGGAAAGCCTCGTGGAAAGCCTCGTGGGAAACCCTCAAGCGAAAGCCACAGATAACTTGTTCCATGCGAAGGGAAGCGTGACACTTCTGCTATAGCCTCGGGAGGAAAGCGCACGTGCATGCCCCCACTCGCGACGAGGACTGACTCCCCTGGGGAGACTCCAGAAGTACCCCAGGATCCATGTCGGCCACGGGAGAGGAATCCTCAGGTTCCAGCACCGACTCCGCACAAAGGTCTTATGCCCCCGGCATCGACGGGTGCGGAATCCCGGGAGGCCCCCCGAGCAACTCGCATGGGGGACTGGCCTTTCCTGAGGCCACCCAGAGGCGGGTCCCGGATGTCCCCGTCGTAAGTCCGAGAGCACCTGCCGCAACTCGAGAAAATCAGAGGTTCTCCCCTCTAGGCGAGATGAGGCCCATTTTCGCTCAGGCGTCTCTAGGCTAATCACACCTAAAATCTGGAACTTCCAAAGGGTCCTTCACACCCTTGCTGCAACTCATGAAGTTCCCCGACATACCCGTCTCCACTCGAGAGGAAGCACGAGAGTCCCGCCCACATCCAGAGGAGCCCCGTTTCCGACTCCTAGCTCGAGAGGAGGGATCCTTTCCCTGCGTGGTGGGGAAAGAATTCCCGGCGTTCCCGTCGCATCTCAAGAGGAGGCGCTCTCCACAGGAAAGGCGAGAGGAACTCCAGGGTCGTGCCACCATTCCCAGAGTCCCCAGATGTCTCAGTCCATTCCAGGGAAACCTGTTTTCCCTGCACTGCCTCTACTTTCAAGCCGAGGATCGACTCACACCACGGTGACACGTGGGACAGCCCTGTGGGAAAGCCTCGGGGAAAGCCACAGATCCCTTGATCCACGGGAAGGCAAGCGCGACTCTGCTGCTACAGCTCGGGAGGAAAGCGCACGTGCATCCCCCCATCGAGACGAGGACTGACTCCCCTGGGGAGACTCCAGAGGTACCCCAAGATCCATGTCAGCACTGGAGAGGAATCCTCAGGTTGCCACACCGACTGCACACAAGATCTTAGGCCCGGCATCGACGGGAGAGGAATCCAGAGAGGTCCCTGAGGAAATCGCTTGGGGACTGGCCTTTCCTGAGGCCACCAGAGCGTGTCCCTGAGGTCCCCGTCGAAAGTCAAGAGCACCTGCTGCAACTCGAGAAAA
>NW_017195324.1:0-20481 GCF_001704415.2 Capra hircus
CCTTCCAAGGCTCCAAGCAATGAGAGCTCGTCGGCGGGAAGGGAAGGGCATCTGCAGAGCTCCTTCAGCTGTTGCTTGCTGTCCAGACTCAGCGCCACATTGAGAGCACCATGCACCCAGTGCCCCCTGGGTGTGTCTGCAGCCAGCAGCCTGGCGACTCACTTTTGGTCTCCCATCATTTGCCTGAAAACATAGGTTCCCTAATGCTCTTCTCCCAGCAGAGCTGTGTGCAGGTTGTTGGGGCCTGCCCCTGCGTGTCTGGGTTCCCGCCCACAACCCGCTCAGGGGAAGTCACCCTGAGCCAAGACCTGCAGGAGGCGAGGTATGGCTCCCGCCTGGAAGCCGAGTGCACAGCACAAGTGGAAGGAGCCTCCTCGGGGAAGAGGAGACAGCCCAGTCGCGTGCTGCTGCAAGCTCTTGCTGGGGTGAGCCGAGTTGCGGCCTCCAGTATGGCAGAGCTCCAGCTCCGGCTGTAGAGCCGTTTGATCTGGCAGAGTTCCTGGCGCGAGCTGCTTCTGCCTAGGGCGAGCCTTGCGCAGACTTGCCTTGCTTTAGGCTCCTCCCCAGGAAGGAGCAGGCTGCAGGAGGCCTGGGAGACGCCACTGGCGCCTTTCCTGGCTTCAGTCTCCTCCTGCCTTTGCCTTTGCACTTAGGTCCCAGGCGTCCTTGAGGAGGCTTAGGGGCTGGTGGTTGCACACTGCCAAGGGCTCCAGCAGTGAGAAGCTCTGTCAGAGGGAAGCGAAGGGCAACAGCAGGGCTCCTTCAGCGGTTGCTTGGCCGCCCAGACAAAGCGCCGCACGGAGAGCACCAGGTTCCAAGGGCCCCTGGCTGGGTTTTGCAGCCCCACACTCCCAGAGGCTGACTCCGGTTGGGTGCCTAGAAAGTGTGTGACGAGACGTAGGTTCCCTAGCACTCTCCTCCCCAGCAGAGACATGTGCAGGTGGTTGGGGCCTGATCCTGCGTGTCTGGGTTCCCGCCCACAGCCGCAACTCAGGGGAAGCAGCCCCTGAGGCAAGACCTGCTGGAGGAGCCCTGCGCGCCCGCCTGATAGGCGAGAGCACAGCCAGCAGGGAAGCGAGCCTCCTCGGGGGAAGAGGAGGCAGCCCAGCCCCGTCAAGCGGAAAGCCCTGCTTGCACGGAGCTAAGTGCGCCTCCAGTACGGCAGAGCTCTAGCTCTGCTCAGAGCCCCGATCTGGCAGAGTTCCTGGCGCGAGCTGCTCTGCCGGGGGCTAGCCTTGCCCAGACTTGCCTTGCTTTTAGGCTGCCTCCCCAGGAAGGAGCAGGCAGCAGGAGCCTGGGAGACGCCACTGGCGCCTTCCTTGCCTCAGCTCCAATCCTGCCTTGCCTTTGCACTTAGGTCCCAGTCCTGCCTTAAGGAGAGGCTTAGGGGCTGGTGGGTTGCACACTGCCAAGGGCTCCAGCAGTGAGAGCTCTGTCAGAGGGAAGGCGAAGGGCAACTGCAGGGCTCCTTCCAGCGGTTGCTTGGCCGCCCAGATCAGCGCCTCACGGAGAGCACCAGGCTCCCAGGGCCCCTGGCTGGGGTTTTGCAGCCCCACACACCGGAGGCTGACTCCTTGGGTGCCTAGAAAGTGTATGACAGACGTAGGTTCCCTAGCACTCTCCTCCCCAGCAGAGACATGTGCAGGTGGTTTGGGGCCTGATCCTGCGTGTCTGGGTTCCTGCCCACAGCCCCAACTCAGGGGAAGCAGCCCCTGAGGCAAGACCTGCTGGAGGAGCCCTGCGCCCCCGCCTGATAGGCGAGTGCACAGCCAGCAGGGAAGCGAGGCCTCCTCGGGGGAAGAGGAGGCAGCCAGTCCCCGTCAAGCTGAAAGCCCTGCTTGCACGAGCTAAGTGCGACTCCAGTACGGCAGAGCTCTAGCTCTGCTCAGAGGCCCGATCTGGCAGAGTTTCCTGGCGCGAGCATGCTCTGCATAGGGTCGAGCCTTGCGCCAGACTTGCCTTGCTTTAGGCTCCCTCCCCAGGAAGGAGCAGGCTGTGTCGAGGCCTGGAACGCCACTGGTGCCTACCTTGCCTCAGCTCCTCTCCTGCCTTTCCTTTGCACTTAGGTGCCAGGCGTCCTGGGGGAGGGCTTAGGGGCTGGTGGGTTGCACACTGCTAAGGGCTCCAGCAGTGAGAGCTCTGTCAGAGGGAAGGGAAGGGCAACTGCAGGGCTCTTCCAGCGGTTGCTTGGCCTCCCAGACTCAGCGCGCCGCACGGAGAGCACCAGGCTCCCAGGGACCCTGGCTGGGGTCTTCAGCCCCGCACACCCGGAGGCTGAGTCCGTGGGCGCCGAGACAGTGTATGACAGACGTAGCTTCCCTAGCACTCTCCTCCCCAGCAGAGACATGTGCAGGTGTTTCTGTGCTGATCCTGCGTGTCTGGGTTCCCGCCCACAGCCCAACTCAGGGAAGCAGCCCCTGAGGCAAGACTGCTGGAGGAGCCCTGAGCCCCGCCTGATAGGCGAGTGCACAGCCAGCATGGAAGCGAGCCTCCACGGGGGAAGAGGAGGCAGCCCAGTCCCGACAAGCTGAAAGCCCTGCTTGCACGCAGCCAAGTGCGCCTCCAATACGGCAGAGCTCTAGTCTGCTTAGAGCCCGATCTGGCAGGGTTCCTGGTGCGTGGCTGCTCTTATGTGCGCGAGCCTTGCCCAGACTTGCCCTGCTTTTAGCTCCCTCCCCTGGACGAAGCAGCAGCTCGAGCCTGGGAGATGCCACTCGCGCCTTTCTGTCTTCACCTCTGCTCCTGCCTTTCCTTGTACTTAGGTTCAAGAGTCCTTGGGGAGGGCTTTGGGGCTGGTTGGTTGCCCACTGCCAAGGGCTCCAGCAGTGAGAGCTCTGTCAGAGGGAATGGAAGGGCAACTGCAGGGGCTCCTCCAGCGGTTGCTTGGCCGCCCAGACTTAGTGCAGCACGAAGAGTACCAGTCTCCCAGGGCCCCTGACTGGTGTCTGCCGCCCCGCACACCCAGATGCTGACTCTGCGGGCGCCCAGAAGCTGCCTCACACAGGTAGGTTCCCTAGCACTCTCCTCCCCAGCAGAGACATATGTTTGGGAGGGCTTAGGGATCGCTGAGTTCCACACTTCCAAGGGCTCCAGCACTGAGAGCTCTGTCGGCGGGAAGGGAAGGGCATCTGCAGAGCTCCTTCAGCTGTTGCTTGGCTGTCCAGACTCAGCGCCACATTGAGAGCACCATGCACCCAGTGCCCCTGGGTGGTGTCTGCAGCCAGCAGCCTGGCGACTCACTTTTGGTCTCCCATCATTTGCCTGAAAGACATAGGTTCCCTAATGCTCTTCTCCCCAGCAGAGCTGTGTGCAGGTTGTTGGGGCCTGCCCTGCGTGTCTGGGTTCCGCCCACAACCCCAGCTCAGGGGAAGTAACCCTGAGCCAAGACCTGCAGGAGGCGAGGTATGGCTCCGCCTGGAAGCCGAGTGCACAGCACAAGTGGAAGGGAGCCTCCTCCGGGGAAGAGGAGACAGCCCAGTCGCGTGCTGCTGCAAGCCTTGCTGGGGTGGAGCCGAAGTGCGCCTCCAGTATGGCAGAGCTCCTAGCTCCGCTGAGAGCCCTGATCTGGCAGAGTTCCTTGCGCGAGGCTGTTCTGCCTGGGGCGAGCCTTGCCCAGACTTGCCTGGCTTCTAGACTTCCTGCCCAGGAAGGAGCAGGCTGCACGAGGCTGGGAGACGCCACTGGCGCCTTCCTGGCCTCAGCTCCTACTCCTGCCTTTGCCTTTGCACTTAGGTGCCAGGCGTCCTTGGGGAGGGCTTAGGGGCTGGTGGGTTGCACACTGCCAAGGGCTCCAGCAGTGAGAGCTCTGGTCAGAGGGAAGCGAAGGGCAACAGCAGGGCTCCTTCAGCGGTTGCTTGGCCGCCCAGACTAAGCGCCGCACGGAGAGCACCAGGTTCCAAGGGCCCCTGGCTGGGTTTTGCAGCCCCACACTCCCAGAGGCTGACTCCGTGGCTTGCCTAGAAAGTGTGTGACAGACGTAGGTTCCCTAGCACTCTCCTCCCCAGCAGAGACATGTGCAGGTGGTTGAGGCCTGATCCTGCGTGTCTGGGTTCCCGCCCACAGCTCCAACTCAGGGGAAGCAGCCCCTGAGGCAAGACCTGCTGGTAGGAGCCCTAGCGCGCCTGCCTGATAGGCGAGAGCACAGCCAGCAGGGAAGCGAGCCTCCTCGGGGGAAGAGGAGGCAGCCCAGCCCCGTCAAGCGGAAAGCCCTGCTTGACACGGAGCTAAGTGCGCCTCCAGTACGGCAGAGCTCTAGCTCTGCTCAGAGCCCCGATCTGGCAGAGTTCCTGGCGCGAGGCTGCTCTGCTGGGGCTAGCCTTGCCCAGACTTGCCTTGCTTTTAGGCTGCCTCCCCAGGAAGGAGCAGGCTAGCAGGAGCCTGGGAGACGCCACTGGCGCCTTCCTTGCCTCAGCTCCAATCCTGCCTTGCCTTTGGCACTTAGGTCCCAGTCCTCCTTGAGGAGGGCTTAGGGGCTGGTGGGTTGCACACTGCCAAGGGCTCCAGCAGTGAGAGCTCTGTCAGAGGGAAGCGAAGGGCAACAGCAGGGCTCCTTCCAGCGGTTGCTTGGCCGCCCAGAGTCAAGCCCCGCACGGAGAGCACCAGGTTCCAAGGGCCCCTGGCTGGGTTTTGCAGCCCCACACTCCAGAGGCTGACTCCGTGGGTGCCTAGAAAGTGTGTGACAGACGTAGGTTCCCTAGCACTCTCCTCCCCAGCAGAGACATGTGCAGGTGGTTGGGGCCTGATCCTGCGTGTCTGGGTTCCCGCCCACAGCCCCAACTCAGGGGAAGCAGCCCCTGAGGCAAGACCTGCTGGAGGAGCCCTGCGCCCCCGCCTGATAGGCGAGAGCACAGCCAGCAGGGAAGCGAGCCTCCTCGGGGGAAGAGGAGGCAGCCCAGCCCCGTCAAGCGGAAAGCCCTGCTTGCACGGAGCTAAGTGCGACCTCCAGTATCGGCAGAGCTCTAGCTCTGCTCAGAGCCCCGATCTAGGCAGATTTCCTAGGCGCGAGGCATGCTCTGCTGGGGTCGAGCCTTGCCCAGACTTGCCTTGCATTTAGGTCTCCCTCCCTAGGAAGGAGCAGGTTGCGCGAGCCTGGAGACGCCACTGGTGCCTACCTTGCCTCAGCTCCTCTCCTGCCTTGCCTTTGCACTTAGGTGCCAGGCGTCCTGGGGAGGGCTTAGGGGCTGGTGGGTTGCACACTGCTAAGGGCTCCAGCAGTGAGAGCTCTGTCAGAGGGAAGGGAAGGGCAACTGCAGGGCTCTTCCAGCGGTTGCTTGGCCGCCCAGACTCAGCGCCGCACGGAGAGCACCAGGCTCCCAGGGACCCTGGCTGGGGTCTTCAGCCCCGCACACCACGGAGGCTGAGTCCTGTGGGCGCCGAGACAGTGTATGACAGACGTAGGCTTCCCTAGCACTCTCCTCCCCAGCAGAGACATGTGCAGGTGTTTCTGTGCCTGATCCTGCCGTGTCTGGGTTCCCTGCCCACAGCCCCAACTCAGGGGAAGCAGCCCCTGAGGCAAGACCTGCTGGAGGAGCCCTGAGCCCCCGCCTGATAGGCGAGTGCACAGCCAGCATGGGAAGCGAGCCTCCACGGGGGAAGAGGAGGCAGCCCAGTCCCGACAAGCTGAAAGCCCTGCTTGCACGCAGCCAAGTGCGCCTCCAATACGGCAGAGCTCTAGCTCTGCTTAGAGGCCCGATCTGGCAGGGTTCCTGGTGCGTGGCTGCTCTTATGTGGCGAGCCTTGCCCAGACTTGCCCTGCTTTTAGGCTCCCTCCCCTGGACGAAGCAGGCAGCTCGGAGCCTGGGAGATGCCACTCGCGCCTTTCTGTCTTCACCTCTGCTCCTGCCTTTCCTTTGTACTTAGGTTCCAAGAGTCCTTGGGGAGGGCTTTGGGGCTGGTTGGTTGCCCACTGCCAAGGGCTCCAGCAGTGAGAGCTCTGTCAGAGGGAATGGAAGGGCAACTGCAGGGCTCCTCCAGCGGTTGCTTGGCCGCCCAGACTTAGTGCAGCACGAAGAGTACCAGTCTCCCAGGGCCCCTGACTGGTGTCTGCCGCCCCGCACACCCAGATGCTGACTCTGCGGGCGCCCAGAAGCTGCCTCACACAGGTAGGTTCCCTAGCACTCTCCTCCCCAGCAGAGACATATGTTTGGGAGGGCTTAGGGATCGCTGAGTTCCACACTTCCAAGGGCTCCAGCACTGAGAGCTCTGTCGGCGGGAAGGGAAGGGCATCTGCAGAGCTCCTTCAGCTGTTGCTTGGCTGTCCAGACTCAGCGCCACATTGAGAGCACCATGCACCCAGTGCCCCCTGGGTGGTGTCTGCAGCCAGCAGCCTGGCGACTCACTTTTGGTCTCCCATCATTTGCCTGAAAGACATAGGTTCCCTAATGCTCTTCTCCCCAGCAGAGCTGTGTGCAGGTTGTTGGGGCCTGCCCCTGCGTGTCTGGGTTCCCGCCCACAACCCCAGCTCAGGGGAAGTAACCCCTGAGCCAAGACCTGCAGGAGGCGAGGTATGGCTCCGCCTGGAAGCCGAGTGCACAGCACAAGTGGAAGGGAGCCTCCTCCGGGGAAGAGGAGACAGCCCAGTCGCGTGCTGCTGCAAGCCTTGCTGGGGTGGAGCCGAGTGCGCCTCCAGTATGGCAGAGCTCCAGCTCCGCTGAGAGCCCTGATCTGGCAGAGTTCCTTGGCGCGAGGCTGTTCTGCCTGGGGCGAGCCTTGCCCAGACCTGCCTGGCTTCTAGACTTCCTGCCCAGGAAGGAGCAGGCTGCACGAGGCTGGGAGACGCCACTGGCACCTTCCTGGCCTCAGCTCCTCTCCTGCCTTTCCTTTGCACTTAGGTGCCAGGCGTCCTGGGGAGGGCTTAGGGGCTGGTGGGTTGCACACTGCCAAGGGCTCCAGCAGTGAGAGCTCGGTCAGAGGGAAGCGAAGGGCAACAGCAGGGCTCCTTCAGCGGTTGCTTGGCCGCCCAGACTAAGCGCCGCACGGAGAGCACCAGGTTCCAAGTGCCCCTGGCTGGGTTTTGCAGCCCCACACTCCCAGAGGCTGACTCCGTGCTTGCCTAGAAAGTGTGTGACAGACGTAGGTTCCCTAGCACTCTCCTCCCCAGCAGAGACATGTGCAGGTGGTTGAGGCCTGATCCTGCGTGTCTGGGTTCCTGCCCACAGTCCGCAACTCAGGGGAAGCAGCCCCTGAGGCAAGACCTGCTGTAGGAGCCCAGCGCGCCTGCCTGATAGGCGAGAGCACAGCCAGCAGGGAAGCGAGCCTCCTCGGGGGAAGAGGAGGCAGCCCAGCCCCGTCAAGCGGAAAGCCCTGCTTGAACGGAGCTAAGTGCGCCTCCAGTACGGCAGAGCTCTAGCTCTGCTCAGAGCCCCGATCTGGCAGAGTTCCTGGCGGGAGTCTGCTCTGCTGGGGCTAGCCTTGCCCAGACTTGCCTTGCTTTTAGGCTGCCTCCCCAGGAAGGAGCAGGCAGCAGGAGCCTGGGAGACGCCACTGGCGCCTTCCTTGCCTCAGCTCCAATCCTGCCTTGCCTTTGGACTTAGGTCCCAGTCCTCCTTAAGGAGGGCTTAGGGCTGGTGGGTTGCACACTGCCAAGGGCTCCAGCAGTGAGAGCTCTGTCAGAGGGAAGCGAAGGGCAACACCAGGGCTCCTTCAGCGGTTGCTTGGCCGCCCAGAGTAACCCCCTCACGGAGAGCACTAGGTTCCAAGGGCCCCTGGCTGGGTTTTGCAGCCCCACACTCCCAGAGGCTGACTCCGTGGGTGCCTAGAAAGTGTGTGTCAGACGTAGGTTCCCTAGCACTCTCCTCCCCAGCAGAGACATGTGCAGGTGGTTGGGGCCTGATCCTGCGTGTCTGGGTTCCCGCCCACAGCCCCAACTCAGGGGAAGCAGCCCCTGAGGCAAGACCTGCTGGAGGAGCCCTGCGCCCCCGCCTGATAGGCGAGAGCACAGCCAGCAGGGAAGCGAGCCTCCTCGGGGGAAGAGGAGGCAGCCCAGCCCCGTCAAGCGGAAAGCCCTGCTTGCACGGATCTAAGTGCACCTCCAGTTCGGCAGAGCTCTAGCTCTGCTCAGAGCCCCGATCAGGCAGATTTCCCAGCGCGAGGCAGCTCTGCTGGGGTCGAGCCTTGCCCAGACTTGCCTTGCATTTAGTCTCCCTCCCTAGGGAGGAGCAGGTTGCCCGAGCCTGGAGACGCCACTGGTTCCTACCTTGCCTCAGCTCCTCTCCTGCCTTTCCTTTGCACTTAGGTGCCAGGCGTCCTGGGGGAGGGCTTAGGGGCTGGTGGGTTGCACACTGCTAAGGGCTCCAGCAGTGAGAGCTCTGTCAGAGGGAAGGGAAGGGCAACTGCAGGGCTCTTCCAGCGGTTGCTTGGCCTCCCAGACTCAGCGCCGCACGGAGAGCACCAGGCTCCCAGGGACCCTGGCTGGGGTCTTCAGCCCCGCACACCCGGAGGCTGAGTCCGTGGGCGCCGAGACAGTGTATGACAGACGTAGCTTCCCTAGCACTCTCCTCCCCAGCAGAGACATGTGCAGGTGTTTCTGTGGCTGATCCTGCGTGTCTGGGTTCCCGCCCACAGCCCCAACTCAGGGGAAGCAGCCCCTGAGGCAAGACCTGCTGGAGGAGCCCTGAGCCCCCGCCTGATAGGCGAGTGCACAGCCAGCATGGAAGCGAGCCTCCACGGGGGAAGAGGAGGCAGCCCAGTCCCGACAAGCTGAAAGCCCTGCTTGCACGCAGCCAAGTGCGCCTCCAATACGGCAGAGCTCTAGCTCTGCTTAGAGGCCCGATCTGGCAGGGTTCCTGGTGCGTGGCTGCTCTTATGTGCGCGAGCCTTGCCCAGACTTGCCCTGCTTTTAGGCTCCCTCCCCTGGACGAAGCAGGCAGCTCGAGCCTGGGAGATGCCACTCGCGCCTTTCTGTCTTCACCTCTGCTCCTGCCTTTCCTTTGTACTTAGGTTCCAAGAGTCCTTGGGGAGGGCTTTGGGGCTGGTTGGTTGCCCACTGCCAAGGGCTCCAGCAGTGAGAGCTCTGTCAGAGGGAATGGAAGGGCAACTGCAGGGCTCCTCCAGCGGTTGCTTGGCCGCCCAGACTTAGTGCAGCACGAAGAGTACCAGTCTCCCAGGGCCCCTGACTGGTGTCTGCCGCCCCGCACACCCAGATGCTGACTCTGCGGGCGCCCAGAAGCTGCCTCACACAGGTAGGTTCCCTAGCACTCTCCTCCCCAGCAGAGACATATGTTTGGGAGGGCTTAGGGATCGCTGAGTTCCACACTTCCAAGGGCTCCAGCACTGAGAGCTCTGTCGGCGGGAAGGGAAGGGCATCTGCAGAGCTCCTTCAGCTGTTGCTTGGCTGTCCAGACTCAGCGCCACATTGAGAGCACCATGCACCCAGTGCCCCCTGGGTGGTGTCTGCAGCCAGCAGCCTGGCGACTCACTTTTGGTCTCCCATCATTTGCCTGAAAGACATAGGTTCCCTAATGCTCTTCTCCCCAGCAGAGCTGTGTGCAGGTTGTTGGGGCCTGCCCCTGCGTGTCTGGGTTCCCGCCCACAACCCCAGCTCAGGGGAAGTAACCCCTGAGCCAAGACCTGCAGGAGGCGAGGTATGGCTCCGCCTGGAAGCCGAGTGCACAGCACAAGTGGAAGGGAGCCTCCTCCGGGGAAGAGGAGACAGCCCAGTCGCGTGCTGCTGCAAGCCTTGCTGGGGTGGAGCCGAGTGCGCCTCCAGTATGGCAGAGCTCCAGCTCCGCTGAGAGCCCTGATCTGGCAGAGTTCCTTGCGCGAGGCTGTTCTGCCTGGGGCGAGCCTTGCCCAGACCTGCCTGGCTTCTAGACTTCCTGCCCAGGAAGGAGCAGGCTGCACGAGGCTGGGAGACGCCACTGGCACCTTCCTGGCCTCAGCTCCTCTCCTGCCTTTCCTTTGCACTTAGGTGCCAGGCGTCCTGGGGGAGGGCTTAGGGGCTGGTGGGTTGCACACTGCCAAGGGCTCCAGCAGTGAGAGCTCGGTCAGAGGGAAGCGAAGGGCAACAGCAGGGCTCCTTCAGCGGTTGCTTGGCCGCCCAGACTAAGCGCCGCACGGAGAGCACCAGGTTCCAAGTGCCCCTGGCTGGGTTTTGCAGCCCCACACTCCCAGAGGCTGACTCCGTGCTTGCCTAGAAAGTGTGTGACAGACGTAGGTTCCCTAGCACTCTCCTCCCCAGCAGAGACATGTGCAGGTGGTTGAGGCCTGATCCTGCGTGTCTGGGTTCCCGCCCACAGTCGCAACTCAGGGGAAGCAGCCCCTGAGGCAAGACCTGCTGTAGGAGCCCAGCGCGCCTGCCTGATAGGCGAGAGCACAGCCAGCAGGGAAGCGAGCCTCCTCGGGGGAAGAGGAGGCAGCCCAGCCCCGTCAAGCGGAAAGCCCTGCTTGAACGGAGCTAAGTGCGCCTCCAGTACGGAAGAGCTCTAGCTCTGCTCAGACCCCCGATCTGGCAGAGTTCCTGGCGGGAGTCTGCTCTGCTGGGGCTAGCCTTGCCCAGACTTGCCTTGCTTTTAGGCTGCCTCCCCAGGAAGGAGCAGGCAGCAGGAGCCTGGGAGACGCCACTGGCGCCTTCCTTGCCTCAGCTCCAATCCTGCCTTGCCTTTGGACTTAGGTCCCAGTCCTCCTTAAGGAGGGCTTAGGGCTGGTGGGTTGCACACTGCCAAGGGCTCCAGCAGTGAGAGCTCTGTCAGAGGGAAGCGAAGGGCAACACCAGGGCTCCTTCAGCGGTTGCTTGGCCGCCCAGAGTAACCCCCTCACGGAGAGCACTAGGTTCCAAGGGCCCCTGGCTGGGTTTTGCAGCCCCACACTCCCAGAGGCTGACTCCGTGGGTGCCTAGAAAGTGTGTGTCAGACGTAGGTTCCCTAGCACTCTCCTCCCCAGCAGAGACATGTGCAGGTGGTTGGGGCCTGATCCTGCGTGTCTGGGTTCCCGCCCACAGCCCCAACTCAGGGGAAGCAGCCCCTGAGGCAAGACCTGCTGGAGGAGCCCTGCGCCCCCGCCTGATAGGCGAGAGCACAGCCAGCAGGGAAGCGAGCCTCCTCGGGGGAAGAGGAGGCAGCCCAGCCCCGTCAAGCGGAAAGCCCTGCTTGCACGGATCTAAGTGCACCTCCAGTTCGGCAGAGCTCTAGCTCTGCTCAGAGCCCCGATCAGGCAGATTTCCCAGCGCGAGGCAGCTCTGCTGGGGTCGAGCCTTGCCCAGACTTGCCTTGCATTTAGTCTCCCTCCCTAGGGAGGAGCAGGTTGCCCGAGCCTGGAGACGCCACTGGTTCCTACCTTGCCTCAGCTCCTCTCCTGCCTTTCCTTTGCACTTAGGTGCCAGGCGTCCTGGGGGAGGGCTTAGGGGCTGGTGGGTTGCACACTGCTAAGGGCTCCAGCAGTGAGAGCTCTGTCAGAGGGAAGGGAAGGGCAACTGCAGGGCTCTTCCAGCGGTTGCTTGGCCTCCCAGACTCAGCGCCGCACGGAGAGCACCAGGCTCCCAGGGACCCTGGCTGGGGTCTTCAGCCCCGCACACCCGGAGGCTGAGTCCGTGGGCGCCGAGACAGTGTATGACAGACGTAGCTTCCCTAGCACTCTCCTCCCCAGCAGAGACATGTGCAGGTGTTTCTGTGCTGATCCTGCGTGTCTGGGTTCCCGCCCACAGCCCCAACTCAGGGGAAGCAGCCCCTGAGGCAAGACCTGCTGGAGGAGCCCTGAGCCCCCGCCTGATAGGCGAGTGCACAGCCAGCATGGAAGCGAGCCTCCACGGGGGAAGAGGAGGCAGCCCAGTCCCGACAAGCTGAAAGCCCTGCTTGCACGCAGCCAAGTGCGCCTCCAATACGGCAGAGCTCTAGCTCTGCTTAGAGGCCCGATCTGGCAGGGTTCCTGGTGCGTGGCTGCTCTTATGTGCGCGAGCCTTGCCCAGACTTGCCCTGCTTTTAGGCTCCCTCCCCTGGACGAAGCAGGCAGCTCGAGCCTGGGAGATGCCACTCGCGCCTTTCTGTCTTCACCTCTGCTCCTGCCTTTCCTTTGTACTTAGGTTCCAAGAGTCCTTGGGGAGGGCTTTGGGGCTGGTTGGTTGCCCACTGCCAAGGGCTCCAGCAGTGAGAGCTCTGTCAGAGGGAATGGAAGGGCAACTGCAGGGCTCCTCCAGCGGTTGCTTGGCCGCCCAGACTTAGTGCAGCACGAAGAGTACCAGTCTCCCAGGGCCCCTGACTGGTGTCTGCCGCCCCGCACACCCAGATGCTGACTCTGCGGGCGCCCAGAAGCTGCCTCACACAGGTAGGTTCCCTAGCACTCTCCTCCCCAGCAGAGACATATGTTTGGGAGGGCTTAGGGATCGCTGAGTTCCACACTTCCAAGGGCTCCAGCACTGAGAGCTCTGTCGGCGGGAAGGGAAGGGCATCTGCAGAGCTCCTTCAGCTGTTGCTTGGCTGTCCAGACTCAGCGCCACATTGAGAGCACCATGCACCCAGTGCCCCCTGGGTGGTGTCTGCAGCCAGCAGCCTGGCGACTCACTTTTGGTCTCCCATCATTTGCCTGAAAGACATAGGTTCCCTAATGCTCTTCTCCCCAGCAGAGCTGTGTGCAGGTTGTTGGGGCCTGCCCCTGCGTGTCTGGGTTCCCGCCCACAACCCCAGCTCAGGGGAAGTAACCCCTGAGCCAAGACCTGCAGGAGGCGAGGTATGGCTCCGCCTGGAAGCCGAGTGCACAGCACAAGTGGAAGGGAGCCTCCTCCGGGGAAGAGGAGACAGCCCAGTCGCGTGCTGCTGCAAGCCTTGCTGGGGTGGAGCCGAGTGCGCCTCCAGTATGGCAGAGCTCCAGCTCCGCTGAGAGCCCTGATCTGGCAGAGTTCCTTGCGCGAGGCTGTTCTGCCTGGGGCGAGCCTTGCCCAGACCTGCCTGGCTTCTAGACTTCCTGCCCAGGAAGGAGCAGGCTGCACGAGGCTGGGAGACGCCACTGGCACCTTCCTGGCCTCAGCTCCTCTCCTGCCTTTCCTTTGCACTTAGGTGCCAGGCGTCCTGGGGGAGGGCTTAGGGGCTGGTGGGTTGCACACTGCCAAGGGCTCCAGCAGTGAGAGCTCGGTCAGAGGGAAGCGAAGGGCAACAGCAGGGCTCCTTCAGCGGTTGCTTGGCCGCCCAGACTAAGCGCCGCACGGAGAGCACCAGGTTCCAAGTGCCCCTGGCTGGGTTTTGCAGCCCCACACTCCCAGAGGCTGACTCCGTGCTTGCCTAGAAAGTGTGTGACAGACGTAGGTTCCCTAGCACTCTCCTCCCCAGCAGAGACATGTGCAGGTGGTTGAGGCCTGATCCTGCGTGTCTGGGTTCCCGCCCACAGTCGCAACTCAGGGGAAGCAGCCCCTGAGGCAAGACCTGCTGTAGGAGCCCAGCGCGCCTGCCTGATAGGCGAGAGCACAGCCAGCAGGGAAGCGAGCCTCCTCGGGGGAAGAGGAGGCAGCCCAGCCCCGTCAAGCGGAAAGCCCTGCTTGAACGGAGCTAAGTGCGCCTCCAGTACGGAAGAGCTCTAGCTCTGCTCAGACCCCCGATCTGGCAGAGTTCCTGGCGGGAGTCTGCTCTGCTGGGGCTAGCCTTGCCCAGACTTGCCTTGCTTTTAGGCTGCCTCCCCAGGAAGGAGCAGGCAGCAGGAGCCTGGGAGACGCCACTGGCGCCTTCCTTGCCTCAGCTCCAATCCTGCCTTGCCTTTGGACTTAGGTCCCAGTCCTCCTTAAGGAGGGCTTAGGGCTGGTGGGTTGCACACTGCCAAGGGCTCCAGCAGTGAGAGCTCTGTCAGAGGGAAGCGAAGGGCAACACCAGGGCTCCTTCAGCGGTTGCTTGGCCGCCCAGAGTAACCCCCTCACGGAGAGCACTAGGTTCCAAGGGCCCCTGGCTGGGTTTTGCAGCCCCACACTCCCAGAGGCTGACTCCGTGGGTGCCTAGAAAGTGTGTGTCAGACGTAGGTTCCCTAGCACTCTCCTCCCCAGCAGAGACATGTGCAGGTGGTTGGGGCCTGATCCTGCGTGTCTGGGTTCCCGCCCACAGCCCCAACTCAGGGGAAGCAGCCCCTGAGGCAAGACCTGCTGGAGGAGCCCTGCGCCCCCGCCTGATAGGCGAGAGCACAGCCAGCAGGGAAGCGAGCCTCCTCGGGGGAAGAGGAGGCAGCCCAGCCCCGTCAAGCGGAAAGCCCTGCTTGCACGGATCTAAGTGCACCTCCAGTTCGGCAGAGCTCTAGCTCTGCTCAGAGCCCCGATCAGGCAGATTTCCCAGCGCGAGGCAGCTCTGCTGGGGTCGAGCCTTGCCCAGACTTGCCTTGCATTTAGTCTCCCTCCCTAGGGAGGAGCAGGTTGCCCGAGCCTGGAGACGCCACTGGTTCCTACCTTGCCTCAGCTCCTCTCCTGCCTTTCCTTTGCACTTAGGTGCCAGGCGTCCTGGGGGAGGGCTTAGGGGCTGGTGGGTTGCACACTGCTAAGGGCTCCAGCAGTGAGAGCTCTGTCAGAGGGAAGGGAAGGGCAACTGCAGGGCTCTTCCAGCGGTTGCTTGGCCTCCCAGACTCAGCGCCGCACGGAGAGCACCAGGCTCCCAGGGACCCTGGCTGGGGTCTTCAGCCCCGCACACCCGGAGGCTGAGTCCGTGGGCGCCGAGACAGTGTATGACAGACGTAGCTTCCCTAGCACTCTCCTCCCCAGCAGAGACATGTGCAGGTGTTTCTGTGCTGATCCTGCGTGTCTGGGTTCCCGCCCACAGCCCCAACTCAGGGGAAGCAGCCCCTGAGGCAAGACCTGCTGGAGGAGCCCTGAGCCCCCGCCTGATAGGCGAGTGCACAGCCAGCATGGAAGCGAGCCTCCACGGGGGAAGAGGAGGCAGCCCAGTCCCGACAAGCTGAAAGCCCTGCTTGCACGCAGCCAAGTGCGCCTCCAATACGGCAGAGCTCTAGCTCTGCTTAGAGGCCCGATCTGGCAGGGTTCCTGGTGCGTGGCTGCTCTTATGTGCGCGAGCCTTGCCCAGACTTGCCCTGCTTTTAGGCTCCCTCCCCTGGACGAAGCAGGCAGCTCGAGCCTGGGAGATGCCACTCGCGCCTTTCTGTCTTCACCTCTGCTCCTGCCTTTCCTTTGTACTTAGGTTCCAAGAGTCCTTGGGGAGGGCTTTGGGGCTGGTTGGTTGCCCACTGCCAAGGGCTCCAGCAGTGAGAGCTCTGTCAGAGGGAATGGAAGGGCAACTGCAGGGCTCCTCCAGCGGTTGCTTGGCCGCCCAGACTTAGTGCAGCACGAAGAGTACCAGTCTCCCAGGGCCCCTGACTGGTGTCTGCCGCCCCGCACACCCAGATGCTGACTCTGCGGGCGCCCAGAAGCTGCCTCACACAGGTAGGTTCCCTAGCACTCTCCTCCCCAGCAGAGACATATGTTTGGGAGGGCTTAGGGATCGCTGAGTTCCACACTTCCAAGGGCTCCAGCACTGAGAGCTCTGTCGGCGGGAAGGGAAGGGCATCTGCAGAGCTCCTTCAGCTGTTGCTTGGCTGTCCAGACTCAGCGCCACATTGAGAGCACCATGCACCCAGTGCCCCCTGGGTGGTGTCTGCAGCCAGCAGCCTGGCGACTCACTTTTGGTCTCCCATCATTTGCCTGAAAGACATAGGTTCCCTAATGCTCTTCTCCCCAGCAGAGCTGTGTGCAGGTTGTTGGGGCCTGCCCCTGCGTGTCTGGGTTCCCGCCCACAACCCCAGCTCAGGGGAAGTAACCCCTGAGCCAAGACCTGCAGGAGGCGAGGTATGGCTCCGCCTGGAAGCCGAGTGCACAGCACAAGTGGAAGGGAGCCTCCTCCGGGGAAGAGGAGACAGCCCAGTCGCGTGCTGCTGCAAGCCTTGCTGGGGTGGAGCCGAGTGCGCCTCCAGTATGGCAGAGCTCCAGCTCCGCTGAGAGCCCTGATCTGGCAGAGTTCCTTGCGCGAGGCTGTTCTGCCTGGGGCGAGCCTTGCCCAGACCTGCCTGGCTTCTAGACTTCCTGCCCAGGAAGGAGCAGGCTGCACGAGGCTGGGAGACGCCACTGGCACCTTCCTGGCCTCAGCTCCTCTCCTGCCTTTCCTTTGCACTTAGGTACCAGGCGTCCTGGGGGAGGGCTTAGGGGCTGGTGGGTTGCACACTGCCAAGGGCTCCAACAGTGAGAGCTCTGTTCCAGGGAAGTGAAGGGTATATTTGGAGTGCAATCGTTTATCAGATGTGAGACCCACACCTTCACCCTGAACCCTCACCCCGATCCCTTACCCTCGCCCTCACCCACACCCTCACCCTCACCCTGAACCCTTACCCTCACCCTCACCTTGAAGCCTTACCCTCACCCTCACCCCTCACCCTAACCCTCATGCCTCACCCCTCACCCTAACAAGTTTGGGGGCTGTTCTGCACACTGTAACCTTAACCCTTCCCTCACCCGACACCCTATCCACATCCTAACCCTAACCCACTTCATAGTCACGCCCTCAACCCTATACTTACCCTTGAAGTAGGTACCTGCATCGTCTTTGTTTTTGACACTTCCCATGCATAACAAAAGACAAGGTTGGAATGTTTCAAACATCGATCCAAGACCCATTATCCACATAAAAGGGATATACATACTCTGATCACATCATTTAAATCTCTTGCATCACCAAAATACCTCTCCACCACGTATCCAATCGCCATTGATGGATCACATCTATCTCATACATTTTATAACTTAGCAATCAAATACGCACCCGTAATCTGGGTAATTATATATACAGGATATATTGATACCATAAATATTTCAACAAATTCCACTTTCTACGATGAGTTCAATCTTCACAAAAGTAGGATGAACGGCACCTGTTTCCACTAGGATCCATAGCATTGCACAAAGTGACAGTGAGCGTGAAAATCTTAATGATGACCACCGGAAAGAAGGTCAGCACGGCTGATATCACAGATTTTTCAGTGTTCCAATACGACTTCTACCCAAATCCATAAAGAAAGACATACGCATAGGAAACTACAAATTGAAAGCAAGTCTATTGAGATAAATATTGGACATCAATTGTATGAATCTTTAAGGCATAACTGCAGACATTCTTCAGACATTCTTCAAATTCATAGAATGACAACAAAGTATGGCTACGTACAATCCATTCGGTTTTATAAACCACTCATGAGTAACCTCACAAGCCATTGAAAACCAGATGACACTTTCAAATAGCTTTGATCTACAAACAAGGCTGTAAGACAGAAAGTTAAAATCGAAATACATGAACTAAATCCTCAATAGATATGAAAACATGCCATGGTAGTGAAGTCAATTCACATTAGTTATTAGGGCTTTCATGCACAGACTCATCTCCGATCGATGTGATCTCAATTCATATTTGGCAAAAAATACGAAAGCTGATCTTAACAGTCTTATTAGTTTTCTTTGTACCCCTAAAAAGAAAAATGAACATGAAAAACTAAATTAAACTTGGAGACTCACATTTCCCAATCGGTATACAAAGCAACAGCATGTCAAACTTTCTCATTCACATATGCATTTCAATGAAATTCGATGAAATACCCCTAAATAAACACATACTGCTATGCCCAATGTTTCACGAGGCAGAAAACACTCAATGAATGAAACTGAGAGGGTAACAGCCAGGAAGGCCAGGGGTCTCCAAAGGGAGGAAATGGGGTGCTAGTGTCAGACAGTTGTTATCTGTCACTTCCGAGGCAGGAGGAAACAAGCTGTTATCTTTTTTCCCCTTCTCGATACAAATTTAAAAAGAGGTTTTCCCTTACAATTCTGTCTTGCTATAATGACACCTGGTTCCACCTGAACTTCACTTTTCTCATACTTTGAGCTGACCAAGGCATTTTTCTTATGGAAAGGTTTGCCTTGAGCTATGTGAATGTACTATGCATTTACCCGAGACTCTGTGTTCAAGTAGGTTCTGCCTAAAGGCTCAGAACTGACTTGACAAACCAATATGCGTTACTCATACATGGTTCTCCTGATCTATGTGAATGAAGCTACCCATCTGCTCATATCAATCGTTTCATGGCCCAGGATGACTCACCTGGTGCCACGGTCATCTCCATATATCTTGTGGGGGAGGGGTCTGCTGCCATTCCTTTCTCTAATGAGTAGACTGCTAGTAGCTAGATAACATCCAGCCAAAGATGAGTAGGGGGCACTCTTTCTGCCCCCTTCTGATGTCTATGTCAGAAGCTTTCTCTCTTTTATACTTTAATAAAACGTTGGGACACAAAAGCTCTGAGTGATCAAGCCTCCTCACTGGGCCCGGGTTGAATTCTTCCTCTAAGGAGCCCAAGAATTCAAGCATCTTTCATGGTTAGACAACAACCTTTCCAAACAATGGTCTTTTCCAAAAAAATGATGATAAGTGATGAGTATGGATATGCCTACGAATGAAATGGGACCCATATGTCAAACCACATACAAATATATCTTCCCACAACATACATAGAACACAACCAGGCCTTCATATGCATCGATGCTCCAACTATCAAGTCATACAAACATGGATGTAAAATATCACAATACATTCCAAAGTTTAAAAGTGATGGACATTGACTTTCGCCCGCTGGTGCTTCTTTTTATGTCATCTCCATTCTATTAGCTATGACAATGAATCATGTGCTGTGCTAAGTCACTTACATCGTGTCCAACTCTTTGGGATCATATGGACTAGGCCCCACCAGGCTCCTCTCTCCATGAGATTCTCTAGGCAAGGATACTGGAGTGGGTTGCCATGCTCTCCCTCAGGAGATCTTCCTGCCCCAGGGATCGAATCCATACCTCCCATGTCTCCTGCATGGGTATGTTCTGCATGTTCTTTACCACTAGAACCACCTGGGAAGCCCCAAGACACATGAACATCAGTGGATTGGCGGATCCACGGGGCATATACAGAACCATTCCTCCAACAAAACTGAAGAATGACTTTAAAATCGCAAACAAAACATGAGTATATGTGTTCACACACTTCATGGAGCAAGGGTTTCTTCGATCTGAAAACTGGCGTCGATGAAGGACTGTGTGAAGAATACTTCAAAGTCTATTTGGCAAACACAGCCTACGTTGGCTATATTTAGTCCTCAGATGAATGGAATGTCATGAGTACTGGGCGTTTCAAAGAAGCAGCCTGTGAAGCTCTGGACACTTACTGGGATGCGTGGTATACCACATTCACACGTTTCAGTAGCATTGGTGCAAAAACGATACACTTCTCAGGGGAAGCTTCTACATGGACTCTTGGGATCAGAGCTCTAACTCATACACACATACTTTTCCTTCGAAAATGATCCTGCATGATAAGCAAACAAAACACTGGATGAACACCTAGACGGTGAGCTCTGTACTAAATGATTTGAAAGCCAGTAGATGGAATGAGCTGATGAGGAAGACTACAAACGAGTCATCTTCTTCAACTTGGTCAAACTGCTCATAGTCATACAAGTGAATGAAAAGTGGAGCCTGTTGTCATTCAATCTGTTGAAAAGAAAGAGAATAATACAACAAATTAGCAAATCTTATTTTCTTCATAAACATTATATTATTTCTGCACAGCTTTCTTACTGGCATGAATAGAATATCTACAATAATCACTTGTCACAGTGAAATGGATTCACATTCGATATCGATTCACACCTAGAATCTGATGCCATAGCTGTTTGATACTATTGCTTGAGTGAATGCAACTTATGTGACTTCACAAACTACAAACACGACTAACATAATAGGTATTAAAAAACCTTGAGTGACATGAGCGTGAAGACTTAGTAGAGTTGCTCTCAAGAATCATGATACTATTCTTCACTCCAGCCATAGGACTGGAATCTGTACATTAACACCCCTGCAAAAGAAACGGGAAAGGATAGAATAATAATAAAGGAACTTCATAACTATATTCCTACTGTCAACATTCAACACTATGTTTTCTTTTCAACTGACTTTCATATTTGGTCTACTGTAACCTCTTCTGTGTTCATTTTATGCTAAACTTATTGCCAACAGTAAAATTACCATATGAGCTCTAATGAATTTTTTTACTTGCAAAGCTAGTGATAGAACCAAAGGCCAATATCTACATCAAACAGGAGGAATGGAATGGAAACTGTAAACAATTTTATGGAATAGCATTTCCGTGCTCCTATTCAGTCAAACGGACATTCCAAAAGGATGTGATTTTTCTGAAAGTTTATTTCGGAAACTTGGAAGTGGATGACTGCAAACAATAAAACGAATAATATATTGATACATAATACGAATAATATACAGTGGGTCATTCTTTTTTCTATTCTGCCACAGCTAACTGACTGGAAGTCAGTTGTCGTAACTACTACTAACAGAAGACCCTCACCGATGAGTGAAGATATATAGGAAAATCCATAATAGATCTAAAAACCGTCAAAGATAAAATGGTCATGAAAAAAATACAGTGACAGTTTAGTTGCGTTATCAAAGAAAACAGGATGGATTATGAAAGCATAAGCCCAACAATCATC
>NW_017195325.1:0-8968 GCF_001704415.2 Capra hircus
GGGGCTCTATGGAATGTGGGCGGGACTCTCGTGCTTCTCTCGAGTGGTACGGGTATGTCGGGCGAACTTCTTGAGTTGCAGCAGGGTGTGAAGGACCTTTGAAAGTTCAGGGTTAAGTTGTGATTAGCATCGAGAGTCGAGATGCCTCAGCAGCGGAAATGTGTCTCATCTCGCCTGGAGGGGGGAACCTCCTGGATTTTGTCGAGTTGCGGCAGGTGCTCTTGACTTACGACGGGGACCTCAGGGACCCGCTCTGGTGGCCTCAAGAAAGGCCAGTCCCCATGCGAGTTTCTCGGGGGCCCCTCGGATTCCTCCCCAGTCGATGCCAGGGCCTAAGACCTTTTGTGGAGTCGTGCTGGAACCTGAGGATTCCTCTCCAGTGCTGACATGGATCTTGGGTACTTCTGGAGTCTCCCCAGGGGAGTCAGTCCTCATCTTGTGTGGGGGCATGCAAGTGCGCTTTCCTCCCGAGCTGTAGCAGCATTGTCACGCTTCTCTTCGCGTGAATCAAAGGGATTTGTGGCTTTCCCTCGAGGCTTTCCCACGAGGCTTTCCCACGAGGCTTTCCCACGAGGCCTTCCCACAGGGCTGTCCTGCGTGCCACCGTGGGGTGTGGTCCATCCTTGGCTTGAAAGTCGAGGCAGTGCAGGGAAAACAAGTTACCCCGGGAATTGACGGAGACATCTGGGGGACTCTGGGAATGGTGGCACCGACCTGGAGTTCTTCTCGCCTTTCCTGTGGAGAGCGCTTCCTCTTGAGATGCGACAGGAACGCTGGGAATTCTTTCCGAACACGCAGGAAAGGATCCCTCCTCTCGAGCTAGGAGGCGGAAAAGCAGCTCCTCTGGATGTGGGCAGAACTCTCGTGCTTCCTCTCGAGTGGAGACGGGTATTTTGGGGAACTTATTTAGTTGCAGCAAGGGTGTGAAGGACCCTTTGGAAGTTCCAGAGGGTAGGTGTGGTTAGCCTCAAGACGCCTCAGTGGAAATGGGCCTCATTTCCCCTGGAGGGGATAACCTCCTGGATTTTCTGCAGTGGTGGCAGGTGCTTCGTCGTAGGACGGGGACCTCAGGGACCCACTCTGGTGGCCTCAGGAAAGGCCAGTCCCCATGCGAGTTGCTCATGAGCCTCTCGGGATTCCTCTCCAGTTGATGCCGGGGCCTAAGACCTTGCGTGGAGTCGGTGCCGGAACCTGAGGATTCCTTTCCAGTGCTGACATGGATCTTGGGGTAGTTCTGCAGTCTCCCCAGGGGAGTCAGTCCAGGTCTCGAGTGGGACAAGCAGGTTAGCTTTCCTCCGGAGCTGTAGCAGCAGTGTCATGCTTCCCGCCAAGTGGATCAAGGATCAGTGTCTTTCCCTCGAGGCTTTCCCACGAGGATTTCCCACGAAGCTTTCCCACAGGGCTATCCCAACTGCCACTGTGGTGTGAGTCGATCCTCGGCTTGAAATTCGAGGAAGTGCCAGGGAAAAAAAGTTTTCCTGGAAATGGACTGAGACACCTGGGGAGACTCTGGGAATGGTGGCACGAACCTGGAGTTCCTCTCGCCTTTCCAGGGGGAAGCACCTCCTCTTGAGATGTGTCCGGGATGGCCGGGAATTCTTTCCCGACCACGCAGGGAACGGATTCCTCCTCTCGAGCTATGAGGCGGAAACCGGGCTCCTCTGGATGTGGGTGGGACTCTCGTGCTTTCTCTCGAGTGGTGACGGGTATGTCGCGGAACTTCTTGAGTTGCAGCAAGGGTGGGAAGGACCCTTTGGAAGTTCCAGAGGTTAGGTGTGATTATCCTGGGGAAGTCTCAGACCGCCAATGGGCCTCATCTCGCCTGGATGGGAGAACCTCCTGGATTTTGTCGAGTGGTGGGCAGGTGCTTTCGACGTACGACGGGGGACCTCAGGGACCCGCTCTGGTAGCCTCAGGAAAGGCCAGTCCCCATGCGAGTTGCTCGGGGGCCTCTCAGGATTCCTCTCCCGGTGATGCCGGGGCATAAGACCTTGTGTGGAGTCGGTGCGGTAACCTGAGGATTCCTCTCCAGTGCTGACATGGATCTTGGGGGTACTTCTGGAATCTCCCAGGGGAATCAGTCCTCGTCTCGAGTGGGGCATGCACGTGTGCATTCCTCCCGAGCTGTAGCAGGGGTTCATGCTTCCCTTCGGTTGGATCAAGGGATTTGTGGCTTTCCCTCGAGGCTTTCCCACGAGGCTTCCCCACGAGGCTTTCCCACAGGGCTGTCCCAAGTGCCACCGTGGTGTGAGTCGATCCTCGGCTTGAAAGTCGAGGGCAGTGCAGGGAAACAGGTTTCCTGGAATGGACTGAGACATCTGGGGGACTCTGGAATGGTGGCACGACCCTGGAGTTCCTCTCGCCTTTCCTGTGGAGAGCGCCCTCCTCTTGAGATGCGACGAGAACCAGAATTCTTTCCCCAACAAGCAGGGAAAGAATTCCTCCTCTCGATCTATGAGGCGGAACGGGGCTCCTATGGATGTGGGCGGGACTCTCGTGCTTCCTCTCGAGTGGATACGGGTATGTCGGGGAACTTCTTGAGTTGCAGCAAGGGTGTGAAGGACCCTTTGAAAGTTCCAGAGGTTAGGTGTGATTAGCATCGAGAAGCCTCACGGAAATGGGCCTCATCTGGCCTGGAAGGGAGAACCTCCTGGATTTTCTCGAGTTGCGGCAGGTGCTCTCGACTTACGACGGAGACATCAGGGACCCGCTCTGGTGGCCTCAGGAAAGGCCAGTCCTCATGCGAGTTGCTCGGGGCCTCTCGGGATTCCTCTCCCCTCGATGCTGGGCTAAGATCTTGTGTGGGGTCGGTGCCGGAACCTGAGCATTCCTCTCCAGTGCTGACAAGGATCTTGGGGGTACTTCTGGAGTGTCCCCAGGGGAGTCGGTCCTCGTCTCGAATGGGAGCATGCACGTGCGCTTTCCTTCCGAGCTGTAGCAGCAGTGTCACGCTTCCCTTCACGTGGATCAAGGGATCTGTGGCTTTCCCACGAGGTTTTCCTCGAGGCTTTCCCACAAGGCTGTCCCACGTGCCACCGTGGTGTGAGTTGATCCTTGGCTTCAAAAGCCGAGGCAGTACAGGGAAAACAGGTTTCCCTGGAATGGACTGAGACATCTTGGGGACTCTGGGAATGGTGGCACGACCCTGGAGTTCCTCTCACCTTTCCTGTGGAGAGCGCCTGCTCTTGAGATGCAACGGAACGCCGGGGAATTCTTTCCGAAGACGCAGGGAAAGGATCCCTCCTCTCGAGATAGGAGGCGGAAAGGGGCTCCTCTGGATGTGGGCGGGACTCTCGTGCTTCCTCTAGAGTGGAGACGGGTATGTCGTGGAACGTCTTGAGTTGCAGCAAGGGTGTGAAGGACCATTTGAAAGTTCCAGAGGTTTGATGTGATTAGCCTCCAGACACCTCAGCGGAAAAGGGCCTCATCTCGCCTGGAGGGGAGAACCTCCTGGATTTTCTCGAGTTGCGGCAGGTGCTCTCGACTTACGACGGGGACCTCAGGGACTTGCTCTGGTGGCCTCAGGAAAGGCCAGTCACCATGCGAGTTGCTAGGCCTCTCGGGATTCCCCTCTCGTCGATGCCGGGCCTAAGATCTTGTGTGGGGTCAGTGCCGGAACCTGAGCATTCCTCTCCAATGCAGACATGGATCTTGGGGACATCTGAAGTCTCCCCAGTGGAGTTCAGTCCTCGTCTCGAGTGGGGGCATGCACGTGCGCTTTCCTCCCGAGCTGTAGCAGCAGTGTCGATTCCCTTCGCGTGGATCATGGGATCTGTGGCTTTCCTCGAAGCTTTCCCACCAGGCTTTCCCACGAGGCTTTCCCACAGGGCTGTCCCACGTGCCACCGTGGTGTGAGTCCATCCTCGGCTGGAAAGTCCAAACAGTGCAGGGAAAACAGGTTTCCCTGGAATGGACGGAGACATCTGGGGGACTCTGGGAATGGTGGCACGACCCTGGAGTTCCTCTCGCCTTTCCTTTGGAGAGCGCCTCCTCTTGAGATGCGACAGGAATGCCGGGGAAATCTTTCCCGACCACGCAGGGAAAGGATCCCTCCTCTCGAGCTAGGAGGCGGACACGGGGCTCCTCTGGATGTGGGCAGAACTCTCGTGCCGCCTCTCTAGTGGAGACGGGTACGTCGGGGAACTTCTTGATTTGCACTAAGGGTGTGAAGGACCCTTTGGAATTTCCAGAGGTTAGGTGTGATTAGCCTCAGACCTCAGCGGAATTGGGCCTCATCTCGCCTGGAGGGGAGAACCTCCTGGATTTTCTCCAGTTGCTGCAGGTGCTCTCGACTTTCGACGGGAACCTCAGGGACCCACTCTGGTGGCCTCAGGAAAGGCCAGTCCAATGCGAGTTGCTCGGGGCCTCACGGGATTCCTCTCCCGTCTATGCGTCCAAAGATATGTGTGGAGTCGTGCCGGAACCTGAGGATTCCTCTGCAGTGCTGACATGGATCTTGGGGTACTTCTGGAGTCTCCCATCAGTCCTCGTCTCGAGAGGGGGCATGCATGTGGGCTTTCCTCCCGAGTAGCAGCATGTCACGCTTCCCTTCACGTGGATCAAGGAATCTCTTTCCCTCGAGGTTTCCCACGAGGCTTCCCACAGAGCTGTCCCACGTACCACCGTGGTGTGAGTCGATCCTCGTTTGAAAGTCGAGGCAGTGCTAGGAAAAACAGGTTTCCCTGGAATGGACTGAGACATCTGGGGGACTCTGGGAATGGTGGCACGACCCTGGAGTTCGTCTCGCCTTTCCTGTGGAGAGCGCCTCCTCTTGAGATGCGACGGGAACACCGGGAATTCTTTCCCGAACAAGCAGGGAAAGGATCCCTCCTATAGAGCTCCCAGGCGGAAATGGGGCTCCTCTGGATGTGGGCGGGACCATTGTGCTTCCTTTCGAGTGGAGACGGGTATGTCGGGGAACTTGTTGAGTTGCAGCAAGGGCGTGAAGGACCCTTTGGAAATTCCAGAGGTTAGGTGTGTTTTTCCTCGAGACTCCTCAGTAGAAATGGGCCTCATCTCGCGGGGGGGGAAACTGAAGAAGTATTCCAAGTTCCATGTCAGCACTGGAGAGGAATCCTCAGGTTCTAGCCCCGACTCCACACAAGGTCTTAGGCCCGGCATCGATGGGAGAGGAATCCCGAGAGGCCCCGAGCAACTCCCATGGGGACTGGCCTTTCCTGAGGCCACCAGAGCGGGTCCCTGAGGTCCCTGTCGTACGTAGAGAGCACCTGCCTCAACTCGAGACAATGAAGGAGGTTCTCCTCCAGGCGAGATGAGTCCCATTTCTGCTGAGGCGTCTCGAGGCTATTCACACCTAACCTCTGGAACTTCCAAAGGGTCCTTCACACCGTTGATGCAACTCAAGATGTTCGCCTGCATACTCTTCTCCACTCGAGAGGAAGCAAGATGGTCCTGCAAACATGAATAGGAGGCCCGTTTCGGCCTTGTAGCTCGAGATATGGGATCCTATCCTTGTTTGGTCGGGAAAGAATTCCCGGCGTTCCGTCACATCTCAAGAGGAGGCGCTCTCCACTGGATAGGGGATAGGAACTGCAGGGTCGTGCCACCATTCCAAGAGTCCCCCAGATGTCTCAGTCCATTCCAGAGGAACCTGTTTTCCCTGCACTGCCACGAGTTTCTCGCTGAGGATCGACTCACACCACAGTGGCACGTGGGACAGCCCTGTGGGAAAGCCTCGTGGGAAAGCCTCGAGGTAAAGCCACAGATCCCTTGATCTATGCAATGGGAAGCGTGAACTGCTGCTACCGCTGGGGAGGAAAGCGCAAGTGCATGCCCCCACACGAGACGAGGACTGAGTCCCCTGGGGAGACTCCAGAAGTACCCAAGATCCATGTCAGCTCTGGAGAGGAAACCTCACTTTCCCTCCCCGACTCCACACAAGGTGTTAGGCCCCGGCATTTACAGGAGAGGAATCCCGAGAGGCCCCCTAGCAACTCGCATGGGGACTGCCCTTTCCTGAGGCCACCACAGCGGGTCCCTGAGGTTTCCATCGTAAGTCAAGAGCACCTGCCGCAACTCGAGAAAATCCAGGAGGTTCTCCCCTCCAGGCGAGATGAGGCCTATTTTCCCTGAGGCGTCTCGAGGCTAATCACACCTAACATCTGGAACTTCCAAAGGGTCCTTCACACCCTTACTTCAACTCAAGAAGTTCCCCGACATACCCGTCTCCACTCGAGAGGAAGCCCGAGGGTCCCGCCCACATCCAGAGGAGCCCCGTTTCCACCTCGTAGCTCGAGATGAGGGATCCTTTCCCTGCTTGGTCGGGAAAGAATTCCCGACGTTCCCGTCGCATCTCAAGAGGAGGCGCTCTCCTCAGGAAAGGCGAGAGGTACTCCAGGGTCGTGCCACCATTCCCAGACTACTACAGATGTCCCAGTTCATTCCAGAGGAACCTGTTTTTCCTGCACTGCCTCGACTTTCACGCCGAGGATTGGCTCACACCACGGTGTCACATGGGACAGCCCTGTGGGAAAGCCTTTTGGGAAAGCCCCGTGGGAAAGCCTCGAGGGAAAACCAGATCACTTGATCGACGTGAGGGGAAGCGTGACACTGCAGCTACAGCTCGGGAGGAAAGCGAACGTGCATGCCCCACTCGAGCCGAGGGCTCTCTACCCTGGGGAAACTCCAGAAGTATCCCACGATCCATGTCAGCACTGGAGAGGAATCATCAGGTTCCTGCCCGACTCCACAAAAGGTCTTACGCCCCGGAATCGACGGAGAGGGATCCCGAGAGGCCCCCTAGCAACTCCCATGGGAACTGGACTTTCCTCAAGCCACCAGAGCGGGTCCCTGAGGTCTCCGTCGTAAGTCGAGAACACCTGCCTCAACTCGAGAAAATCAAGGAGGTTGTCCACTCCAGGCGAGATGAGACCCATTTCCGCTGAGTCGTCTTGAGGCTAATCACACCTAACCTCTGGAACTTCCAAAGGGTCCTTCACACCCTTGCTGCAACTCAAGATGTTCCCCGATGCCGGGGCCAGCTTGAGGAATTCCGTCCATGGCAAATGTCATGAGGAAGGAGGCTTGGCATATGCAAAGGCGTGATCAAGCCTCAGGAAACCCCTGTTCCCGAGCATCTGACCCCAAAACCAAAGTCTGTTTTATGCTCTCACCTACACCTCTGACTTCCGGGGGCCTCTCCCCATAACCGTTTCTCTCGGAGAAGGAGTAAACGTCCAGCTCCAAGGCAATAAAAATTCTTGGGCATGACAAGAGTGTTTCAGCTTATGGACTCCTCTGAAGGTTATCTAGCCCACTTGTATAGGTTTGTCCAGCCACATGTGATTGCTTGCAGCCTGTCAACCTGAGAGGCACGAGATGTTTTAGACTCACTAAAGGCAAATTCTTTTGGGGAGTTAGAAATTATTATTATAGTTGGTTAGGAATTATATTGGTGAAGGGTCTCTTCATTTGTTGTGTCAATAATTGCTGCTAATTCCCTGCTCTGGGTGGGACAATGATGTCTCAGGTCAAACCTCTCTGCTGACAGACTAGCTTGTGTGACAGGATTATCCATACTGGTGCCACTAGGCACATGATTGTTTACTACCTCTCAACCATAAACAGCACAGAGAGTTTTTGGAGTATTTTGAGAGTCTTAATTAACATAGGGCTTTTTCTTCTTGTTGAGTCAATGATTGCCGCCAGGCCTCTATATCCTTAGGCACCTGGGAATATACTAATCAATGTATTTGGAATATAGCAAAAGGAAATATAGTAGTTTTTGATGTTAGCAATACTAGACTTTTTGAGTTAATGGATTTTCTCTTTTGTAATAGATCACTGTACTTTGTTATAAATCACTGTGTCTTTGCTATGTAAGAATGTAACTTTATCATATCTTAAGACTAAATAGATCTTAAGGGGAGCAATGGTGAAAGGATTTTCATTTGTTGGGCTGATGTTGGCTGCTAAATCTCCATGTTCCCTACCCTTATAATGAATATAACTAACATATAGGAGAAATAAGTATTAACCTTTAAGCATATAGGAGAAATAAGTATTAACCTTTAAGGCTAATCATGTTAACCTTGGGTTGAATAAATTCCTTTCTTGATTGTAACTCACTACGTCCTCACCCTATAGGAATGTAACGTTATTTGGAGGGCGGTGCTTGGTTAACAAAAAACACCATTGGAAAAAATAAGTTTTTTTGGTTATCAGAAAGAAAGGATCACAAAATGTCAACAGGTCTCACTCATGGCCAGAAGATGATGTAATATCCCTAAGACCTTTTTTTTTATACATTTATCTGAAGCACCTGATTTTGACAAAGGTCAGGACTGCTGATTCCCACGTGACTTTGTATTCATCCCTATGTGTAACAAAAGGTATATAAGCAAACCCAAAAACAAAGAAATCGGATCAGTTTCCAGAAAGACTGATTCCCCCATGTCGCTTCGTTCTTGATCCTGTTTTTCTGGCTGAAATCCCATCTGGAGCGTGGATGCTATTCCACATAATCCAAGTTAGTCAGCCTCCTTTTCTCCACTAATCATCCTACTGCACTATCCATTTCGAATCTCTCTATATCTGTCATTAAATATGTATCTTTCCAAAGACGCCGACTCCGTCCCACCTTCGAATCACCCTTGATCCACCGGGAATGGACCCTGGCACCTCGACATGCCCGTCTCCACTTGACAGGAAGCACGAGGGTCCCGCCCACATCCAGAGGAGCCCCGTTTCTGCCTTGGAGGTCGAGATGAAGGATCCTTTCCCTGCTTTGTCCCGAAAGAATTCCCGGCATTCCGTCGCATCTCAAAAGGAGGCACGCTCCACAGGAAAGGCGAGAGGAAATCCAAGGTCGTGCCACCACTCCAACAGTCCCCCAGTTGTCTCAGTCCATTCCAGAGGAACGTATTTTCCCCTGCAGTGCATAGACTTCGATGCCGAGGATCGACTCACACCACGGTGGCACGTGGGACAGCCCTGTGGGAAAGCCTTG
>NW_017195326.1:0-8967 GCF_001704415.2 Capra hircus
TGTAAAGTAATTAACCTACAATTAATACTCATTTAAAAAATTATATGAATGAAGTCAGAAGGTACCTGTTAGTTTGTAACCCCACTTTCATGGCTAAGTAATGGTTTTTAACAACCTGGTTTTTAACTCCTAATATTCCACTGTAGCTGTAACTTATTCCACTGATCCCTCATTGTTGCCCAATTAGATGCTTTTCTGTTTTACAATTATAAACAACGCTTGAGTATATTTGTAACCATCACCTCATCCAAATTATTATTATCATTTTTAAGGACCAAATTTCTCGAGGTGAAGTTGCTGGGTCCAACAATATGCAAACATTTCAGGGATCTGATTTGTAATCCTACTTTGCCCCTTAAGAAGCATTAGATTCATTCTCAGAAATCCACTTGGGGCCAAAAAAGAACATTACATCTATTTCTTAAAAAGAGTTTTAGGAGAAGGAAATGGCAAACCACTCTAGCATTCTTGCCTGGAAAACTCCATGGACACAGGAGCCTGGTGGGTTACAAAACCATGAGGTCACACGACAGAGCATGCACGTGTGACCGGGGTGGAGGGAGATGGGTTGGTAGAAATAAACAGGTAGAAACTTTTAAAAAAGGATTTCTAGATATTTTAAATATTTCTTTGACTCCAAGGGTGGTGGTAGAGGGGCTAAAAAGTGGGAGGAAGACACAAGCGAATGCTGCTTCCCTGCCACCCCAAACAGGCAACAAGGCACGCATGTGCACCCTCACCCACGTGGGCCCCACGTTGCCACATCTGCCAGAAGACTATGCTCCTTGGCCCATCTTGAGGCCTACAAGTACATTCCTTAGTCTCTCCTCTCTTGCCTTTGCTTCTCTCTTTCCAGTGATTCTCAGTGGGAGCTGCGCTGTCCTCTATGGCTCACAGTGGGCATCTCTTGTGGGTGAGGGTTTGCTGTGACAATGATCTGGGGGTACCCTTGAACTTAGACTGCTGACATCCTGTGCAATGGCAATGTTGTCTACTTCTCACATGACTTGCAAATGTTCCTTCTGGACATTTATGTAGGTGGAATCCTGCATCTGAAACCTGCATGCAATATCTGGACTTAGATCCTATCACCATTCTACAGAAAGACAGACAATAGCTTTTGAATGAACTTTCCAGGAATACAAAAGTATCTAGTAAGTAAATTGAGGGCTGTGTTGATAGCTTGCTTTTTTCCAGATTTTTCATGAGTTGTTTTACCACTGCAGAAAAGTCCTATCACCAGCGGCAATGCTGCTAGTGGTATTCAAGCCACTGATTTAACACCCCACTTTGGTCTGTACCCGCAGGCGCCGCAGTCACGGTGATCAGGAGCAAACATCTAACCACGTCGTCGTGACTCTAATGTCATTCAAGCATACATATTACTTTATAACACACTGTTTTTATTTCTTGGTTGTATTATAGTCTTTAAAAAATCTAAAAATTATGTGTGAAGTTAGGTATTATTACCTGTGAATTTCACTTAAGGATTCCAAAGAGGATGCTTAAAAAACATGTATACTGTCATGTAAGAATTGAATCGCCAGTCCATGTCTGACGTAGGGTGCAGCATGCTTGGGGCTGGTGCATGGGGATGACCCAGAGAGATGTTGTGGGGAGGGAGGTGGGAGGGGGGTTCATGTTTGGGAACGCATGTAAGAATTAAAGATTTTAAAATTTAAAAAATAAAAAAAATTTAAAAAAAAAACAGTTTTTTTTTTTAAATTTTAAAATCTTTAATTCTTACATGCATTCCCAAACATGAACCCCCCTCCCACCTCCCTCCCCACAACATCTCTCTGGGTCATCCCCATGCACCAGCCCCAAGCAAGCTGCACCCTACGTCAGACATGGACTGGCGATTCAATTCTTACATGACAGTATACATGTTAGAATTCCCATTCTCCCAAATCATCCCACCCTCTCCCTCTCCCTCTGAGTCCAAAAGTCCGGTATACACATCTGTGTCTTTTTTCCTGTCTTGCATACAGGGTCGTCATTGCCATCTTCCTAAATTCCATATATATGTGTTAGTATACTGTATTGGTGTTTTTCTTTCTGGCTTACTTCACTCTGTATAATTGGCTCCAGTTTCATCCATCTCATCAGAACTGATTCAAATGAATTCTTTTTAACGGCTGAGTAATACTCCATTGTGTATATGTACCACAGCTTTCTTATCCATTCATCTGCTGATGGACATCTAGGTTGTTTCCATGTCCTGGCTATTATAAACAGTGCTGCGATGAACATTGGGGTACATATGTCTCTTTCAATTCTGGTTTCCTCAGTGTATATGCCCAGAAGTGGGATTGCTGGGTCATATGGTAGTTCTATTTGCAATTTTTTAAGGAATCTCCACACTGTTCTCCATAGTGGCTGTACTAGTTTGCATTCCCACCAACAGTGTAGGAGGGTTCCCTTTTCTCCACACCCTCTCCAGCATTTATTGCTTGCAGATTTTTGGATTGCAGCCATTCTGACTGGTGTGAAGTGGTACCTCATTGTGGTTTTGATTTGCATTTCTCTAATAATGAGTGATGTTGAGGCATCTTTTCATGTGTTTGTTAGCCATCCGTATGTCTTCTTTGGAGAAATGTCTATTTAGTTCTTTGGCCCATTTTTTGATTGGGTCGTTTATTTTTCTGGAATTGAGCTGCAGAAGTTGCTTGTATATTTTTGAGATTAGTTGTTTGTCAGTTGTTTCATTTGCTATTATTTTCTCCCATTCAGAAGGCTGTCTTTTGGAAAAGAAGAAGTAAAACTCTCACTGTTTGCAGATGACATGATCCTCTACATGGAAAACCCTAAAGACTCCACCAGAAAATTACTAGAGCTAATCAATGAATATAGTAAAGTTGCAGGATATAAAATCAACACACAGAAATCCCTTGCATTCCTATACATGAATAATGAGAAAGTAGAAAAAGAAATTAAGGAAACAATTCCATTCACCATTGCAACGAAAAGAATAAAATACTTAGGAATATATCTACCTAAAGAAACTAAAGACCTATATATAGAAAACTATAAAACACTGATGAAAGAAATCAAAGAGGACACTAATAGATGGAGAAATATACCATGTTCATGGATCGGAAGAATCAATATAGTGAAAATGAGTATACTACCCAAAGCAATTTACAAATTCAATGCAATCCCTGTCAAGCTACCAGCCACATTTTTCACAGAACTAGAACAAATAATTTCAAGATTTGTATGGAAATACAAAAAACCTCGAATAGCCAAAGCAATCTTGAGAAAGAAGAATGGAAATGGAGGAATCAACTTGCCTGACTTCAGGCTCTACTACAAAGCCACAGTCATCAAGACAGTATGGTACTGGCACAAAGACAGACACATAGATCAATGGAACAAAATAGAAAGCCCAGAGATAAATCCACACACATATGGACACGTTATCTTTGACAAAGGAGGCAAGAATATACAATGGAGTAAAGACAATCTCTTTAACAAGTGGTGCTGGGAAAACTGGTCAACCACTTGTAAAAGAATGAAACTAGATCACTTTCTAACACCGTACACAAAAATAAACTCAAAATGGATTAAAGATCTAAATGTAAGATCAGAAACTATAAAACTCCTAGAGGAGAACATAGGCAAAACACTCTCAGACATAAATCACAGCAGGATCCTCTATGATCCACCTCCCAGAATTCTGGAAATAAAAGCAAAAATAAACAAATGGGATCTAATTAAAATTAAAAGCTTCTGTAAAACAGTTGTTTTTAAAAGCTGCTAATGGGTTGTGATAGGCTTGAGATCAACTTGCTGGCGACCCCTAGTGGCAAACTCGAGCAAATGCTTCATAGCCACCGGCTCTTTTAAAAGCTTTTGGCTCCAAAATGTGGTCAAGGAAATGATCCCTTTCTTACCCCCACCCCCGACCTGCCCAGACTCAAACAGGGATGTTTCCTGTTAGAGAGCTGGTGCCTGAGCAGGGGGGATAGAGCGGAAACTGGGGAGGCGGGGGGGGGGGGGGCGGCGGCAGTCAGAGGCAAGGGAAAGAATGGCAACCCCCAAATTTTCTAGGTATTTGTTGGTGCTGGTGTCTCCCAGGTCTTCTACTCCATTCATGGCAGAGTCCCAATGTGTACTTTCGACTCTTGCTTTTCTCAAACCAGTGGTCCTTTCATTCAATGCCCCAGCATCCCTCCTTGGACTCAGTGGTCCTGCCCCGAGGGTTTCACATCGGGGACTTCTGGGCGGGGCTGACGGCATCTCCCAGGTGATGCTGACGTGGCTTGATGGGGGAGAAGTTCAAACTCGACTTTAAATCCTTGTCTGTGTGAGCTGTGCTCACCAGTCTCACGTTATGAGACCACGACGCTCTGAGAAGTTTCCAAAGGGCCTGGATTTCAAGCACTTTGGCACTTTTCTAAAGGCAACAGAGCACAGTACAGGACCACCTCACAGAAGGGTCCCCGTGAATCCTTCCCTGGAGGTGGCTCACTCCCCATGGGAAGGCAAGGTTTCCCAAAGCGCAGCGTTTCCGCCAAATGAGCCTCCGCGCCTTAAATAGATTTCACTGGGAAAAGCTATTTGCTCCTTTTGGCAGCATTGAGACCTCTGCTCCAAAAATAGTGTCTTTTGGCAGCTGAAGTAGGTGTCTTTTCAGAGAGAAAAACTCAAGTCTCAAAGGGCCAGAGTACTTTGGTTTTCATCATTCTTCTTGGGCTTGTTCCTTGTAATCATTTTGAAAATTAAATCCTCCTGCGCTTTCTGGAAAATGAATACGTAAGAGAGAATGAGGAAGAAAAAGAAAGTGGAGGGAAGAAAGAAAGGCAAAGAAAAAAGGGAGCGAGAAGGCAGGGGTCGGTCTAGGTTGGGAGGTCTGGCTGACGGGGAGAAAACGGTGAATTTTTCTGGAGAGAATACTGAAGGAGGGGCAAGTTAGAGGACTTGGCGAGAGCACAGGGCAACCAGACTTCCCTGCCCACCAGAGGACGGTGTCACCCGGGATGCATGGCTCCCTAGGCAGCTGCCCCACAGCATGGAATCTGCAGAGGCAGGTGCAGTGGTCCCTAGGCTAGCCCAATGGCGCCACTCCCTGGCACTCACACCCTCGGGTCCTCCTCCCACACCCTGGCAGAAGCAGTGATCTGTCACTGCTAAGACAGGGTCATAAAAGCACTAGGCTTTTTTCCATCTGCTGGGTCACACTGGCTCTGGGAGCAGCCAGCTGCCCCCCTAGCAGCCTTGCAGGGGAGGCCCACGGGGTACCCACAGCCCAGCCAGGGACCTGCGGATGGCTCCTACCGGCCCAAAAGACTGCAGCCTGGTCCACAATCTCTCCGGAGACCCTGAGCCCCAATCCCCCAGCTCAGCTGCTTCTGGATTCCTAAGCCACAGGAGATACTAAAGGTGTGTTGTGTTGCACCACCAAGTTTTGCACTGAAACAGACACTTGTCTTCGACAGTGACAAGAGTTTGGGAACTGGGCACCCTACTGAGTGAGGAGAGTTCCCACTGATGTGTGCCCACCCTCCCCTTCAGCTGCTTGGCAAGCTCCGACTCACATCTCCACGGGGCATCTTTTAGGGTAAGGACCATGATTCCCGTGGCCTAAGTTGCACATTTTTAAGTTTGTTCTACGGTAGAGAAGTGCTTATCACACTGTTCATGTTGCAGCTCAGGAAGAAAAGAGTGCTCCTTACGCAGCTCATTGGAATCAATGGGCCAGGCAGCTGTCACACCAACCTGGGCCTGCACAGGAGTTCCAGCCTCCAGCGAAGGCAAGCGGATCAGTCTACCTTGGCATCCTCGTAGCTCATCTGTGGCACCTCACTGGGTGTTCTGTGCTGCATGATCTTCAGAGGGCTTTGCAAGGCTCTCTCACGCCAGGTTCCTCATCTGGGCCACAGAATACAGATGGTGGCAGTGACTACCTTTTCCCTTCTGCCAGAGAGAGTACAGAACTCCTGTATTAGGCCTACAAGAGAGAAGTTAATTCACTACATGCAGTGGATGCTTGGGGCTATCAGGGTTTAATCCTCACTGGAGCTGACAAAGGCTGGAGGATAACTGGAATTGCAAATCAGTCCTGACATTTTCCAAAAGAATGGTATCTTGACATTTTAGAGTTCAGTTCAGTTCAGTTCAGTTCAGTCGCTCAGTCGTGTCTGATTCTTTGCGACCCCGTGAATCTCAGCACAGCGGGCCTCCCTGTCCATCACCCACTCCTGGAGTTCACTCAGACTCACATCCATCGAGTCAGTGATGCCATCCAGCCATCTCATCCTCTGTCTTCCCCTTCTCCTGCCCCCAATCCCTCCCAGCATGAGTCTTTTCCAATGGGTCAACTCTTTGCATGAGGTGGCCAAAGTACTGGAGTTTCAGCTTTAGCATCATTCCTTCCAAAGAATAATCCTTCAGAATGGACTGCTGGATCTCCTTTCAGTCTGAGGAGACTCTCAAGAGTCTTCTCCAACACCACAGTAGAGGTAGCTTTAGTAATGGCTAGTTCAGGCCTCTTCTTCACAAATGAAAAAAGGCTGAGCAAGGTTAAGGAATTTGTCTGAGATCACACAGCTAGCTGGTGGCCTAGCTGAGACCAGAACTCAGAATTCCCAACTTTTAGCCTACATTCCCATGTGTTAAGACTTTTAATAAAGAGTAGATAAATAAATGCATGAAAAAACCTTTCTGGTTTCCAGGATTTATACTGTCTGCAATTTACTTTCACAGAATCCAATGTAAATGAAGTGGTATCATGTCAGTTCCATCACTCAGTCGTGTCCGAACTCTTTGTGACCCCATGAATCGCAGCATGCCAGGCCTCCCTGTCCATCACCAACTCCCGGAGTTCACTCAAACTCACGTCCATCGAGTCAGTGATGCCATCCAGCCATCTCATCCTCTATTGTCCCCTTCTCCTCCTGCCCCCAATCCCTCCCAGCATCAGGGTCTTTCCAATGAGTCAATTCTTTGCACCAGGTGGCCAAAGTATTAGACTTTCAGCTTCACCATGATTACTTCCAATGAACACCCAGGACTGATTCTCCTTCAGAATGGACTGCTTGGATCTCCTTGCAGTCCAAGGGACTCTCAAGAGTCTTCTCCGACACCACAGTTCAAAGGCATCACTTCTTAGGTGCTCAGCTTTCTTCACAGTCCAACTCTCACATCCATATAGCAGTGAAGTCGTTCAGTCGTGTCTGACTCTTTGTGACCCCATGGACTGTAGCCTACTGGGCTCCTCAGTCCATGGAATTTTCCAGGCAAGAGTACTGGAGTGGGTTGCCATTTCCTTCTGCAGGGGATCTCCCAACCCAGGATCGAACCCAGGTCTCCCGCACTGCAGACAGATGCTTTACTGTCTGAGCCACCAGGAAGCCTATATGCTGCTGCTGCTGCTGTTAAGTCACTTCAGTCATGTCCGACTCTGTGCGACCCCATAGACGGCAGCCCACCAGGCTCCCCTGTCCCTGGGATTCTCCAGCAGAACGCTGGAGCAGGTTGCCATTTCCTTCTCCAATGCAGGAAAGTGAAAAGTGAAAGTGTAGTCGCTCAGTCATGTCTGACTCTTCGCGACCCCATGGGCTGTAGCCTGCCAGGCTCCTCCGTCCATGGGATTTTCCAGGCAAGAGTACTGGAGTGGGTTGTCATTGCCTTCTCTGAAGCAAGCCTATATAGATGTCTACAAATTCACATTAGTCTTTTCTACCAGAGGGGCAGTCATTTAACCTGTGATGCACCCTAATCAGAGGAGCCATGCTGCACGTTAGCTCGTTAACATCAGAAGAACCCTGATAGGGATTCCATATTGTAGAGGACCTGCAAATATCCCATCTCCATCTGCCACCAGAGCATACTAATTCATCTAACAAATCTAAGGAAAACTTTTTCATTGGTGAAATGAGTGGTGTTCAAAACATGTGACTGGCTACAAAGATAATGAGGGACCCACTCTTGCATGAACAAAGGATAAGCCTCTGACAAGTCAGAGGGATAACAGCTCTGAAATAGTGGTCCATGTTCAGCTCTTACAGAGACTCTGTTGTCTCTGCCTTGATTTAACACTTCAGGAAGAAGCTTGTCATGGTGCCTGAAGAGACAGAGCAGGCCCTTGGCTGCTTCTAGGCACAGGCTGTAGGGCAGGGTTTGTGCTTGCCCGGGAATAAAATGATTTTGACCGATTCCGGTCTGCAGCTTCTTTCACTGTCACATGATAGTGAAGCTCAGACAAGGACACTAAGTGTCCTATTTCAATTGTGGAAAGCTGCCATGTTTATCCTAAGAACCTGGCAATGCTGAAGGCCCATTTCGTTCATCCAACAGATATGTAGGAGCGCCTGTGGTGCTGTGACTGTGGTACAGAAAACAAACAGAATTCATTGCCCATTGTAATGTGGCTTAGGTAAGTTTGCAAAAACTGATATCAAAAGCAACTGGTAGATAGATCTAATCAACAGGTCTCGTAAGTTCTTTGGAAGGATTCAGGAGAGCAAAGGTTCAATCCTTACAGCTCTTTGGAACTGAAACAATTCTAGAAATTATACAGAAAAAATTCTGTTATGTGTGAAACTAAGATTTAAGGAGTAGTATTTCAGTGGTTCTCAAAGGGCAGTCTCAGATAATTAGCATCAGCATAAACTGTTTTTTCCAGTAGTCATGTATGGATGTGAAGTTGGACTGTGAAGAAAGCAGAGTGCTGAAGAATTGATGCTTTTTGAACTGTGGTGTTGGAGAAGACTCTTGAGAGGCCTTGGACTGCAAAGGAGATCCAACCAGTCCATTCCAAAGATTAGTCCTAGGTTTCTTGGAAGGAGTGATGCTAAACCTGAAACTCCAGTACTTTGGCCACCTCATGCGAAGAGTTAACTCACTGGAAAAGACTCTGATGCTGGAGGGATGGGGGGCAGGAGGAGAAGGATGACAGAGGATGAGAGGCCTGGGATGGCATCACTGACGTGGGTGGACATGAACTGAGTGAAATGTTCAGGA
>NW_017195327.1:0-8967 GCF_001704415.2 Capra hircus
GGGAAGGAGGTTCCTGTTTTCCCTGCACTGGTTCGACTTTCACGCCGAGGATCGACTCACACCATGGTGGCAAGTGGAATAGCCCTGTGGAAAAAGCCTCATGGGAAAGACTCCAGGGAAAGCCACAGATTCCTTGATCCACGAGAAGGAAAGCGTGACACTGCTGCTACCGCTCGGAGGAAAGCGCACGTGCATGACCCCACTCGAGCCGAGGACTGACGCAAGCTTGGGAGACTCCAGAAGTACGCCAAGATCCATGTCAGCACTGGAGAGGAATCCTCAGGTTCCGGTCCCGACTCCACACAAGGTCTTAGGCCCGGCATCGACGGGAGAGGAATCCTGAGAGGCCCCCTAGTACCTCGCATGGGGACTGGCCTTTCCTGAGGTCACCAGAGCGGGTCCCTGAGGTCTCCGTCGTAACTCGAGAGCACCTGCCACAACTCGAGAAAATCCAGGAGGTTCTCCCCTGCAGGCGAGATGAGGCCCGTTTCCACTGAGGTGTCTCGAGGCTAATCACACGTGAACTTTGGAACTTCTAAAGAGTCTTTCACAGTCATGCTGCAACTCAAGAAGTTCCCGACATACCCGTCTCCACTCAAGAGGAAGCACGAGGGTCCCGGCCACATCCAGAGGAGCTCCGTTTCCGGCTCGTAGCTCGAGATGAGGGATCCTTTCCCTACTTGGTCGGGAAAGAATTTCCGGCATTCCCATCGCATCTCAAGAGGAGGCGCTCTCCAAAGGAAAGGGGAGAGGAACTGCAGGGTCGTGCCACCATTCCAAGACTCCCCAGATGTCTCAGTCCATTCCATAGGAACCTGTTTTCCCTGCACTGCCTCGGCTTTCAGCCGAGGATCGATTCACACCACCGAGACACGTGGGAACAGCCCTGTGGAGAGCCTCGTGGGAAAGACTCGAGGGAAAGTCACAGATCCCTTGGTCCACGCAAGCAGAAGCGTGACACTGCTGCTACAGCATGGGAGGAAAGGGCACGCTCATGCCCCCACTCGAGACGAGGCCTGAAATTCCCCTGGGGAGACTCCAGAGGTAGCCCAAGATCCATGTCAGCACTGGAAAGGAATCCTCAGGTTCCGGTACCCGACTGCACACAAGGTCTTAGGCCCCGACATCGACAGGAGAGGAATCCCGAGAAGCCCCCGAGCAACTCGCATGGGGACTGGCTTTTCCTCAGGCCACCAAAGCGGGTCCTTGAGGTCCAGGTCGTAAGTCGAGAGCACCTGCCGCAACTCGAGAATATCAGGAGGTTCTCCCCTCCAGGTGAGCTGAGGCCATTTCCGCTAAGGCGTCACGAGGCCTAATCACACCTAAACTTTCGAACTTCCAAAGAGTCCTTCACACCCTTGCTTCAACTCAAGAAGTTCCCCGACATACCCGTCTCCACTTGAGAGGAAGCACAAGAATCCCCCCCATATCCAGTGGAGCCCCTTTTCTGCCTCATAGCTCGAGAGGAGGGATCCTTTCAGTGCATGGTCGGGAAAGAATTCCCGGCGTTCCCGTCGCATCTCAAGAGGAGGCGCTCTCCACAGGAAAGGCGAGAGGAACTCCAGGGTCATGCCACCATTCCCAGAGTCCCCCATATGTCTCAGTCCATTCCAGGGAAACCTGTTTTCCTGGCACTGCCTCCACTTTCAAGCCGAGGATCGACTCACACCACGGTTGCACGAGGGAAAGCCCTGTGGGAAAGCCTCGTGGAAAGCCTCGTGGGAAACGCTCGAGGGAAAGCCACTGATCCCTTGATCCACACGAAGGGAAGCGTGACACTGCTGCTACAGCTCTGGAGGAAAGCACACGTGCAAGCCCCCCTCGAGACGAGGACTGACTCCCCTGGGGAGACTCCAGAAGTACCCCAAGATCCATGTCAGCACTGGAGAGGAATCCTCAGGTTCCGGCACCGACACGACACAAGGTCTTAGGGCCCGGCATCGATGGGAGAGGAATTCCGAAAGGCCTCTGAGCAACTCGCATGGGTACTGGCCTTTCCTGAGGCCACCAGAGCGGGTCCCTGAGGTCCCCGTCCTAAGTCGAGAGCACCTGCCGCAACTCGAGAAAATCCAGGAGGTTCTCCCCTCCAGGCGAGATGAGGCCCTTTTCCGCTGAGATGTCTCGAGTCTAATCACACCTAAACTCGGGAACTTCGAAAGGGTCCTTCACACCTTTGCTTCAACTCAAGAAGTTCCCCGACATACCCGTCTCCACTCGAGAGGAAGCACGAGAGTCCAGCCCACATTCAGATGAGCCGTGTTTCCGCCTCCTAGCTCGAGAGGAGGGATCCTTTCCCTGCGTGTCCGGAAAGAATTCCCGGCGTTCCCGTCGCATCTCAAGAGGAGGGGCTCTAAACAGTAAAAGGTGAGAGGAACTCCAGGTCGTGCCACCATTCCCTGAATGCCCCGGATGTCTCAGTCCATTCCAGGGAAACCTGTTTACCCTGCACTGCCTCCACTTTCAATCCGAGGATAGAGTCACACCACGGTGGCACGTGGGAGAGCCCTGTGGGAAAGCCTCGAGGGAAAGCCTCGTGGGAAAGCCTCGAGGTAAAGCCACAGATCCCTTGATCCACGTGAAGGGAAGCGTGACACTGCTGATAGAGCTTGGAAGGTAAGCGCACGGGCATGCCCCCACACGAGACGAGGACTGACTCCCAGGGGAGACTCCAGAAGTACCCCAAGATCCATGTCAGCACTGGAGAGAAATCCTCAGGTTCCAGCACCGACTCCACACAAGGTCTTAGGCCCTGGCATCGATGGCAGAGCAATACCGAGAGGCCCCCGAGCAACTCGCATGGGGACTGACCTTTCCTGAGGCCACCAGAGCGGGTCCCTTTGGGCCCCGTCGTAAGTCGAGGGCACCTGCCGCAACTCGAGAAAATCCAGGAGGTTCTCCCCTCTAAGCGAGATGATGCCCATTTCCAGAGAGGCGTCTCGAGGGTAATCACATCTAACCTCTGGAACTTCCAAAGGATCCTTCACACCCTTGCTGCAACTCAAGAAGTTCCCCGACATACCCGTTTCCACTCGAGAGGAATGAGGAGAGTCCCTCCCTCATCCAGAGGAGCCCCGTTTCCGCCTCCTAGCTCGTGAGCTGGGATCCTTTCCCTGCGTGGTCGGGAAAGAATTCCCGGCGTTCCCGTCGCATCTCAAGAGGAGGGGCTCTCCACAGGAAGGGCGAGAGGTAATCCAGGGTCGTGCCACCATTCCCAGAGTCCCCCAGATGTCTCAGTCCATTCCAGGGAAACCTGTGTTCCCTGCACTGCCACGACTTTAAAGCCGAGGATCGACTCACACCACGGTGGCTTGTGGGACAACCCTGTGGGAAAGCCTCGTGGGCAAGCCTCGAGGGAAAGCCACAGATCCCTTGATCCACGGGAAGAGAAGCGTGACACTGCTGCTACAGCTCGAGAGGAAATCGCACGTGAATGCCCCAATTCGAGACGAGGACTGACTCCCCTCTGGAGACTCCAAAAGTACCCCAAATCCATGTCAGCACTGGAGAGGAATCCTCAGGTTTCGGCAGCGATTCCACACAAGGTCTTAGGCCCCGGCATCGACGGGAGAGGAATCCTGAGAGGCCCCCGAGCAACTCGCATGGGGACTGGCCTTTCCTGAGGCCAACAGAGCGGGTCCCTGAGGTCCCCGTCGTAAGTTGAGAGCACCTGCCGCAACTCGAGAAAATCCAGGAGGTTCTCCGCTCCACGCGAGATGAGGCCCATTTCCGCTGAGGCGTCTCGAGGCTAATCACACCTAACCTCTGGAACTTACAAAGGGTCCTTCACACCCTTGCTGCAACTCAAGAAGTTCCCCGACATACCCGTCTCCACTCGAGGGGAAACACGAGAGTCCCGCCCTCATCCAGAGAAGCCCCGTTTCCGCCTCCTAGCTCGAGAGGAGGGATCCTTTCCCTGCGTGTTCGGGAAAGAATTCCCGGCGTTCCTGTTGCATCTCAAGAAGAGGCGCTCTCCACAGGAAAGGCGAGAGGAACTCCAGGGTCGTGCCACCATTCCCAGAGTCTCCCAGATGTCTCAGTTCATTCCAGGGAGACCTGTTTTCCCTGCACTGCCTCGACTTTCAAGCCGAGTATGGACTCACACCACAGTGACACGTGGGACAGCCCTGTGGGAAAGCCTCGTGGGAAAGCCTCGAGGGAAAGCCTCAGATCCCTTGATCCACGTGAAGGGAAGCGTGACACTGCTGCTACAGCTCGGGAGAAAACGAACGTGCATGCCCCCACTCGAGACGAGGACTGACTCCCCTGGGGAGACTCCAGACGTACCCCAAGATCCATGTCAGCACTGGAGAGGAATCCTCAGGTTCCGGCACTGACTCTACACAAGGTCTTAGGCCCCGGCATCGACGGGAAAGGAATACCGAGAGGCACCCGAACAACTCGCATGGGGACTGGCCTTTCCTGAGGCGACCAGAGCGGGTCCCTGAGGTCCCCGTCGTAAGTCGAGAGCACCTGCCGCAACTCGAGAAAATCCAGGAAGTTCTCCCCTCCAGGCGAGATGAGGCCCATTTCCGCTGAGGCGTCTCGAGGCTAATCACACCTAAACTCTGCAACTTACAAAGGGTCCTTCACACCCTTGCTGCAACTCAAGAAGTTCCCCGACATACCCGTCTCCATTCGAGAGGAAGCACGAGAGTCCCCCCCACATCCAGAGGAGCCCCGTTTCTGCCTCCTAGCTTGAGAGGAGGGATCCTTTCCCTGCGTGGTCGGGAAAGAATTCCCGGCGTTCCCGTCGCATCTCAAGAGGAGGCGCTCTCCACAGGAAAGGCGAGAGGAACTCCAGGGTCGTGCCACCATTCCCAGAGTCCCCCAGATGTCTCAGTCCATTCCAGGCATACCTGTTTTTCCTGCACTGCCTAGACTTTCAAGCCGAGGATCGACTCACACCACGGTGGCACGTGGGACAGCCCTGCGGGAAAGCCTTGCGGGAAAGCCTCGTGCGAAAGCCTCGAGGGAAAGCTACAGATCCCTTGATCCACGCGAATGGAAGCGTGACACTGCTGCTAGAGCTCGGGAGGAAAGCACACGTGCATGCCCCCACACGAGACGAGTACTGACTCCCCTGGGGAGACTCCAGAAGTACCCCAAGATCCATGTCATCACTGGAGAGAAATCCTCAGTTTCTGGCACCGACTCCACACAAGGTCTTAGGCCCCGGCATCAACAGTAGAGGAATCCCGAGAGACCCCCGAGCAACTCGCATGGGGACTGGCCTTTCCTGAGGCCACCAGAGCGGGTCCCTGAGGTCCCCGTCGTAAGTCGAGAGCACCTGCCGCAACTCGAGAGAATCCAGGAGGTTATCCCCTCCAGGCGAGATGAGGCCCATTTCCGCTGAGGGGTCTCGAGGCTAATCACACCTAACCTCTGGAACATCCAAAGAGTCCTTCACATCCTTGCTGCAACTCAAGAAGTTCCCCGACATAACCGTCTCGACTCGAGAGGAAGCACGAGAGTCCCACCCACATCCAGAGGAGTCCCGTTTCCTCCTCATAGCTCGAGAAGAGGGATCCTTTCCCTGTGTGGTCGGGAAAGAATTCCTTGCGTGCCCGTCGAATCTCAAGAGGAGGCGCTCTCCACAGGAAAGGCGAGAGGAACTCCAGGTTCATACCACCATTCCCAGAGTCCCCCAGATATCTCAGTCCATTCCAGCGAAACCTGTTTTCCCTGAACTGCTTCGAATTTCAAGCCGAGGATCGACTCACACCACAGTGGCACGTGGGACAGCCCTGTGGGAAAGCCTCGTTGGAAAACCTAGAGAGAAAGCCTCGAGGGAAAGCCACCGATCCCTTGATCCACGCGAAGGGAACCGTGACACTGCTGCTACAGCTCAGGAGGAAAGCGCACAGGCATGCCCCCAATCGAGACGAGGTCTGACTGCCCTGGTGAGACTCCAGAAGTACCCCAAGATCCATGTCAGCACTGGAGAGGAATCCTCAGGTTCCAGCACCGACTCGACACAAGGTCTTAGGCCCTGGCATCGACGGGAGAGGAATCCCGAGAGGCCCCCGAGAAACTTGCATGGGGACTGGCCTTTCCTGAGGCCACCAGAGCGGGTCCCTGAGGTCCCCGTCGTAAGTCCAGAGCACCTGCCACAACTCGATAAAATCCAGGAGGTTCTCCCCTCCAGGCGAGATGAGGCCCATTTCCGCTGAGGCGTCTCGAGGCTAGTCACACCTAACTCTGGAACTTCCAAAGGGTCCTTCACACCCTTGCTGCAACTCAAGAAGTTCCCCGACATACCCGTCTCCACTCGAGAGGAAGCACGAGAGTTCTGCCCACATCCAGAGGAGCCCCGTTTCCGCCTACTAGCTCGAGAGGAGGGATCCTTTCCCTGCGTGGTCGGAAAGTATTCCCGGCGTTCCCGTCGCATCTCAAGAGGAGGCGCTCTCCACAGGAAAGGCGAGAGGAACTCCAGGGTCGTGCCACCATTCCCAGAGTCCCCCAGATGTCTCAGTCCATTCCAGGGAAACCTGTTTTCCCTGCACTGCCTCGACTTTCTAGCCGAGGATCGACTCACACGACGGTGGCACGTGGGACAGCCCTGTGGGAAAGCCTCGTGGGAAAGCCCCGTGGGAAAAGCCTCGTGGGAAAGCCTCGAGGGAAAGCCACAGTTCCCTTGATCCACGCGAAGGGAACCGTGACAATGCTGCTGCAGCTCGGGAGGAAAGCGCACGTGCATGCCCCCACTCGAGACGAGGACTGACTCCCCTGGGGAGACTCCAGAAGTACCCCAAGATCCATGTCAGCACTGGAGAGGAATCCTCAGGTTCCGGCACCGACTCCACACAAGGTTTAGGCCCCGGCATCGTCGGGAGAGGAATCCCGAGGGGCCACCGAGCAACTCGCATGGGGACTGGCCTTTCCTGAGGCCACCAGAGCGGGTCCCTGAGGTCCCCTTCGTAAGTCGAGAGCACCTGCCGCAACTCGAGAAAATCCAGGAGGCTTTCCCCTCCAGGGGAGATGAGGCCCATTTCCGCTGAGGCGTCTCGAGGCTAATCACACCTAACCTCTGGAACTTACAAAGGGTCCTTCACACCCTTTCTGCAACTCAAGAAGTTCCCCGACATACCCGTCTCCACTCGAGATGAAGCACGAGATTCCCTCCCACATCCAGAGGAGCCCCGTGTTCCGCCTCCTAGCTCGAGAGGAGGGATCATTTCCCTGCGTGGTCGGGAAAGAAATCCCGGCATTCACATCGCATCTCAAGAGGAGGCGATCTACACAGTAAAAGGCGAGAGGAACTCCAGGGTCGTGCCACCATTCCCAGCGTTCCCCAGATGTCTCAGTCCATTCCAGGGAAACCTGTTTTCCCTGCACTGCCTCGACTTTCACGCCGAGGATCGACTCACACCACGGTGGAACGTGGGACAGACCTGTGGGAAACCCTCGTGGTAAAGCGTCGAGGGAAAGCCACAGATCCCTTGATCCATGCGACGGGAAGTGTGACACTGCTGCTACAGTTCGTGAGGAAAGCTCACGTGCATGCCCCACACGAGATGAGCACTGACTCCCCAGGGGAGACTCCAGAAGTACGCCAAGATCCATGGTAGCACTGGAGAGGAATCCTCAGCTTCCAGCCCCGACTCCACACAAGGTCTTAGGCCCCGACATCGACGGGAGAGTAGTCCCGAAAGGCCCTCTTGCAACTCCCATGGGCACTGGCCTTTCCTGAGGCCACCAGAGCGGGTCCCTGAGGTCCCCGTCGTAACTCGAGAGTCCCTGCCCAACTCTAGAAAATCCAGGAGGTTCTCCCCTCCAGGCAAGATGAGGCCCATTTCCTCTGAGGTGTCTGGAGGCTCATCACACCTAAACTCTGGAAATTCAAAAGGTCCTTGCTTCAACTCAAGAAGTTCCCCGACATACCGTCTCCACACGAGAGGAAGCACGAGGGTCCCGCCCACATTCAGAGGAACCCCCGTTTCCGCCTGGCAGCTCGAGATGAAGGATCCTATCCTGCTTAGTCAGGAAAGATTTTTCGGCATTCTTGTGGCATCTCAAGAGCAAGGGCTCTCATAGGAAAGGCGAGAGGAACTCCAGGGTCGTGCCACCATTCCAAGAGTCCCCCAGATGTCTCAGTCCATTTCAGAGGAACCTGTTTTCACTGCACTGCCTCGACTTTCACGCCCGAGGATCCACTCACACCATGGTGGCACGTGGGACAGCCCTGTGGAAAGCCTCGTGGGAAAGCCTCGAGGGAAAGCCACAGATCCCTTGATCCCCGCGACGGAAGCGTGACACATCTGCTTCACTGTCCCTGAGGTCACGGTCGTAAGTCGAGAGCACCTGCCTCAAACTCGGAGAAAATCCAGAGGTTCTCTGCTCCAATCGAGATGAGGCCCATTTTCTCTCTGCGGCGTCTCGAGAGTAATCACACTAAACTCTGGAACTTCAAAGGGTCCTACACACCCTTGCTACACAACTCAAGAGTTTCCCCGACATACCGGTCTCCACTCCAGAGGAAGCACGAGGGTCCGGCCACTCCAGAGGAGCTCCGTTTCCGCCTCCAAACTCGAGATGAGGGATCCTTCCTGCTTCCTCGGGAAAGAATTCCCGACGTTTCCGATGCATCTCAAGAGGAGGCGCGCGCTGCACAGGAAGGCGAGAGGAACTCATGGGTAGTGCCACCATTCCAAGAGTGCCCCAGATGTCTCAGTCCATTGCAGAGGATCCTGTTTTCCCCCCTGCACTGCTTCGACTTTCACGCCGAGGATCGACTCACACCACGGTGGTACGTGGGAGAGCCCTGTGGGAAAGCCTCGTGGGAAAGCCTCGAGGGAAAGCCACAGATCCCTTGATCCACGCGAAGGGAAGCGTGACACTGCTGCTACAGCACGGGAGGAAAGCGCACGTGCATGCCCCCACTCGAACTAGGACTGACTCCCCTGGGAGACTCCAGAAGTACCGGATGCATGCATCAGCCCTGGAGAGGAATCCTCAGGTTCCGGCCCG
>NW_017195328.1:0-8967 GCF_001704415.2 Capra hircus
CTTACGACCGGCGAGACGCTCTAGCTGGACCCCTCTAGGTGGCCTCTACAATATACCAGTCCCATGCGAATTAGCTTGGCGCGCGCCACCCCTCTCGGGATTCCTCTCTGATCGCATTTTCGGGCCTATAGACCTTGTGTAGCAGTCAGTCGCCGCCGAACCTGAAGGATTCCCTACTTCCAGGCTTGACGCTTATCTTAGCGCGTACTTCTGGAGTCCTCCCCAGGGCGCAGTCAGTCCTCGTCTCGCCCAGTGGCTTGTCGTTATGCCACTGTGCCGCTTATCCTCCTCCGAGCTTAAGCCAGCAGTGTCGCGCTTTCCCTTACGCGGTGGATCAAGGCATCTTCTGGCTTCCCCTCCGAGGTTTTCCCACGCCCAGGCTGTTCCATCACGCCATGCGCTTTTACCACACGGGCAGCTCTTCACGTCCACCGTAGATCGCGTCCTGTGAGCTCGATCCTTTTGGCCTTGCAATAGTCGAGGCAACAGTGCCAGGGAAAACAGCCGTATTCCCTAGATATAGGACTGAGATCTCATTGCGGCGGACTCTGGGTAATGGTGGCACGACCCTGGACAGTTCCTCTCGCCTTCTTCCTGTGGAGAGCGCCTCTCTCTTATGTCAGTCGATAGGCGTCGACGCACGCCGCGCGAATTTCGTTTCTCCCACCACGCTAAGCGGAAAGGCATCCCTCTCTCGAGCTAAGGCCAGGCCGCGTCAAACTCGGGACTCTCTAGGCATGTCATGGGCGCGGCCGACTCTCGTGGCCTTCCTTCTCGCAGTGCGAGACACGCGTAAAGGCGGGCGAACTTCTTGGATTTGCATCAAGGGGTTGTGCAAGCGACCCTTTAGGACAGCTTCCAGATGACTTTAGATGCCTTGATTCAGCCTCGAGACGCTCTCAGCGAAATGGGCCTCATTCATCGCCTAACGAGGGAGCAACCTATCCTATCTGGGCATTTTACTCGAAGTAGCCCGGCCAGCAGCGTGCTACTCATTACGACTCGGGACCACAGCGGCACCCGCCAGCTAGCTCGGCCATTCAGCGAAAGGCCAGTCCCCATGCGACGCTTACGCTCGGAGGCCTCTCGCGACACTATACTCTCCGTCGATGCCGGGATCCTAAGCACCTTTAGTGTGCTTGTCGCCGTTGCCCCGGACAACCGGAAGGATTCGCTCTACAGCTAGCCTACCATGGATCTTGGCGCGTACTTCTGAGTCTCCCACGGCATGTCAGTCCTCTGTCTTCCGGTGGAGCGGCCCATGCACCGTGCGCTTTCCTACCGCTAGCTGTAGACCCCAGCGAGCTGTCATGACCTTCCCTCTCGCTATGCGCATCATAGGATCTGTGCGCTATTCCTCGAAGGCCTTTCCCACGTCACGCGCTTTTCCCACGCAGGCCTTATCCCACAGCGGCTGTCCACGCACATGCCACCTGAGGCTGTGAGTCGCATCCTCGGCTCTTGCATAAAAAAAAAAGTCGAGCAGTGCACTCGGAAACAGCCTTTCCCTTAGAAAATTGACTGCACTCTCGAGAGACTCTAGGGCAATAGCCGTGGCACGGACCCCTGCGAGTTCCTCTCGCCTTTCCTGTGGAGCAGCCGCCTCCACTGAGTTGCTGACGGCCGAAACACTGGGAATTTCTTCCCGCCACCACGCAAGCCCGGAAAGGCATCCCTCCCTCGATGCTAGCTGAGGCCAAGAGGAAGCACCGCGTCTACTCTGGATGTGCGTCCGGACTACCTGTTCTCTCTCGCAGTGGACCACAGACGAGGTTATGTCGGGTAACTCTTGTTGATGTTGCCCTAGCAATGGTTGTGAAAGCGACCCTTGGATAATATCAGCAGCGTTACGCCGTGTTTATTAGCGTCCGAGGACGCCTTACAGCAGAAATGCGGCCTCCTATTCATCGCCCAGGAGCCAGGGTCCAGAACCTCCTAGCCGATCTTCTCGTAGTCTTGCGGCAGGAGCTCTCGACTTACGACGGGACCTCAGGGACCGCTCTGGTGACCTCAGGAAAGGGCAGTCCCATGCGAGTTGCTCGGTGCCTCTCAGGATTCCTCTCCCGTATATGCAGGGCCCTAAGACCTTGTGTGGAGTCAGTGCTGGAACCTGAGGATTCCTCTGCCAGTGCTGACATGGATCTTGGGTACTTCTGGAGTCTCTAGAGGGAGTCAGTCCTCGTCTCGAGTGGGGGCATGCACGTGCGCTTTCCTCCCGAGCTGTAGCAGCAGTGTCACGCTTCCCTTCGCGTGGATCAAGGGATCTGTGGCTTTCCCTCGATGCTTTCCCACGAGGCTTTCCCACGAGGTTTCCCCACGAGGCTTTCCCACAGGGGCTGTCCCCCGTGCCACGTGGTGTGAATCGATCCTCGGCTTGAAAGTCGAGGCAGTGCAGGGAAAACAGGTTTCCCTGGAATGGACTGAGACATCTGGGGGACTCGGGAATGGTGGCACGACCCTGGAGTTCCTCTAGCCTTTCCTGTCGAGAACGCCTCCTCTTGAGTTGCGACTGGAACACCGGGAATTTTTCCCGACCACGCAGGTAAAGGATACCTCCTCTCGAGCTAGGAGGCAGAGACGGGTCTAATCTGGATTTGGGCGGGACTCTCGTGCTTCCTCTCGAGTGGAGACGGGTTAAGTCGGGGAACTTCTTGAGTTGCAGCAAGGGTTTGAGGACTCTTTGAAAATTCCAGAGGTTAGTTTTGATTAGACTCGAGACGCTCAGCGGAAATGGGCCTCATCTCGCCTGGAGGGGAGAACTTCATGGATTTTTCTCGAGTTGAGGCAGGTGCTTTTGACTTACGATGGGGAACTCTGCGACCCGCTCAGGTGGCCCAGGAAGGCCAGTCCCCATGCGAGTTGCTCGGGGGCCTCTCGGGATTCCCCTCCCGTAGATGCAGGCGCCTAAGATCTTGTGAGGAGTCCGGTGCCACAACCTGAGGATTTCTCTCCAGTGCTGACATGGACCTCGGGGTACTTCTGGAGTCTCCCCAGGGGAGTCAGTCCTCGTCTCGAGTGGGGGCATGCACGTGCGCTTTCCTCCCGAGCTGTAGCAGCAGTGTCATGCTTCCCTTCGCTTGGATCAGGGGATCTGTGGCTTTCCCTCAAGGCTTTCCCACGAGGCTTTCCCACGAGGCTTTCCCACGAGGCTTTCCCACAGGGCTGTCCCACGTGCCACCGTGGTGTGAGTCGATCCTAGGCTTGAAAGTCGAGGAAGAGCTGGGAAAACAGGTTTCCCTGGAATGGACTGAGACATTTGGGGGACTCTGGGAATGGTGGCACGACCTGGAGTTCCTCTCGCCTTTCCTGTGGAGAGCGCCATCTCCTAAGATGCGATGGGAACGCGGGGAATTCGTTCCCCACCACGCAAGGAAAGGATCCCTCCTCTCGAGCTAGGAGGCGGAAACGGGGCTCCTCTGGATGTGGGCGGGACTCTCGTGCTTCCTCTCGAGTGTTGACGGGTAAGTCGGGAAACTTATTGAGTTGCAGCAAGGGTGTGAAGGACCCTTTGGAAGTTCCAGATGTCAGATGTGATTAGCCTCGAGACGCCTCAGCGGAAATGGGCCTCAACTCGCCTGGAGGGGAGAACCTCCTGGATTTTCTCGACTTGCGGCAGGTGCTCTCGACTTACGATGGGGACATCAGGGAACCGCTCTGGTGGCCTCAGGAAAGGCCAGTTCCCATGCGAGTTGCTCGGGGGACTCTCGGGATTCCTCTCCCGTCGATGCCCGGGCCTAAGACCTTTTGTGGAGTCGGTGCCGGAACCTGAGGATTCCTCTCCACTGCTGATATGGATCTTGGGGTACTTCTGGAGTCTCCCAAGGGGAGTCAGTCCTCGTCTCGAGTGGGGGCAAGCACGTGCGCTCTACTCCCGAGCTGTAGCAGCAGTGTCACGCTTCCCTTCGCGTGGATAAAGGGATTTGTGGCTTTCCCTCGAGGCTTTCCCAAGAGGCTTTCCCACGAGGCTTTCCCACAGGGCTGTCCCACGAGCCAACGTGGTGTGAGTCGATCCTCGGCTTGAAAGTCAAGGCTGTGCAGGGAAAACAGTTTTCCCTGGAATGGACTTGACATTTGGGGGACTCTGGGAATGGAGGCACGACCCTGGAGTTCCTCTTGCCTTTCCTGTGGAGAGCGCCTCCTCTTGAGTTGCGACGGGAACACCGGGAATTCTTTCCCGACCACGCAGGGAAAGGATCACTCCTCTAGAGCTAGGAGGCAGAGACGGGTTTACTCTGGATGTGGGCGGGACTCTCGTGCTTCCTCTCGAGTGTTGTTGGGTAAGTCGGGAAACTTACTGAGTTGCAGCAAGGGTGTGAAGGACCCTTTGGAAGTTCCAGAGGTTAGGTGTGACTAGCCTCGAGACGCCTCAGCAGAAATGGGCCTCACCTCGCCAGGAGGGGAGAACCTCCTGGATTTTCTCGAGTTGCGGCAGGTGCTCTCGACTTACGACGGGGACCTCAGGGACCCGCTCTGGTGGCCTCTAGAAAGGCCAGTCCCATGCGAGTTGCTTGGGGGCCTATCGGGATTCCTCTCCTGTCGATTCTGGGGCCTAAGACCTTGTGTGGAGTCGGTGCCGGAACCTGAGGATTCCTCTCCAGTGCTGACATGGATCTTGGGGTACTTCTGGAGTCTCCCCAGGGGAGTCAGTCCTCGTCTCGAGTGGGGGCATGCACGTGTGCTTTCCTCCCGAGCTGTAGCAGCAGTGTCACGCTTCCCTTCGCGAGGATCAAGGGATCTGTGCCTTTCCCTCGAGGCTTTCCCTCGACTCTTTCCCACGAGGCTTTCCGACAGGGCTGTCCCACGAGCCACCGTGGTGTGAGTCGATCCTCGCCTTGAAAGTCGACGCAGTGCAGGGAAAACAGGTTTCCCTGAATGGACTGAGACATCTGGGGGACTCTGGGAATGGTGGCACGACCCTGGAGTTCTTCTCGCTTTTCCTGTGGAGAGCGCCTGCTCTTGGGATGCAACTGGAAAGCAGGGAATTCATTCCCGACGACGCAGGGAAAGGATCCCTCCTCTCGAGCTAGGAGTCGGAAATGGGTCTCCTCTGGATGTGGGTGGGATTCTCGTGCTTCCTCTCGAGTGGAGACGGGGTATGTCGTGGAACTTCTTGAGTTGCAGCAAGGGTGTGAAGGGCTCTTTGGAAGTTCCAGATGTTAGATGTGATTAGCCTCAAGACGCCTTAGCGGAAATGTGCCTCATATCGCCTGGAGGGGAGAACCTCCTGGATTTTCTCAAGGTGCGGCAGGTGCTCTCGACTTACCACGGGGACCTCAGGGACCCGCTCTTGTGGCCTCAGGAAAGGCCAGTTCCCCATGCGAGTTGCTCGGGGGCCTCTCGGCATTCACCTCCTCTCGATGCCGGGGCGTAAGACCTTGTTGGAGTCGGTGCTGGAACCTGAGCATTCCTCTCCAGTGGTGACATGGATCTTGGGGTACTACTGGAGTCTCCCCAGGGGAGTCAGTCCGCGTGTCGAGTGGGGGCATGCACGTGCGTTTTCCTCCCGAGCTGTAGCAGCAGTGTCACGCTTCCCTTCGCGTGGATCAAGGGATCAGGGGCTTTCCCTTCGAGGCATTCCCACGAGGCTTTCCCACGAGGCTTTCCCAAAGGGCTGTCCCACGTGCCACCGTGGTGTGAGTCGATCCTCCGGCTTGAAAGTCGAGGCAGTGCAGGGAAACAGGTTTCTCTGGAATGGACTGATACATCTGGGGGACTCTGGGAATGGTGGCACGGCCCTGGAGTTCCTCTCGCCTTTTCCTGTGGAGAGCGCCTCCTCTTGAGATGCGACGGAAACGCCTGGGAATTCTCTCCCGACACGCAGGGAAAGAATCCCTCCTCTCGAGCTAGGAGGCGGAAACGGGGCTCCTCTGGATGTGGACGGGACTCTTGTGCTTCCTCTCGAGTGGAGACGGGTATGTTGGGGGAACTTCTTGAGTTGCAACAAGGGTGTGAAGGATCATTTGGAAGTTCCAGATGTTAGATGTGATTAGCCTCGAGACGCCTCAGCGGAAATGGGCCTCATCTCGCCTGGAGGGTAGAACCTCCTGGATTTTCTCGAGTTGCGGCAGGTGCTCTCGACTTACGACGGGGACCTCAGGGACCCGCTCAGGAGGCCTCAGGAAAGGCCAGTCCCCAGGTGAGTTGCTCGGGGCCTCTGGGGATTCCTCTCCCGTCGATGCTGAGGCCTAAGACCTTGTGTGGAGTCGGTGCCGGAACCTGAGGATTCCTCTGTGGATGGATCATGGGGTACTTCTGGAGTCTCCCCAGGGGAGTCAGTCCTCGTCTCGAGTGGGGGCATGCACGTGCGCTTTCCTCCCGAGCTGTAGCAGCAGTGTCATGCTTCCCTTCCCGTGGATCAAGGAATAAGTGGCTTTCCCTCGAGGCTTTCACAGGAGGCTTTCCCACGAGGCTTCCCACAATGCTGTCCCACGTGCCAAGGTCGAGTGAGTCGACCCTCGGCTTGAAAGTCGAGGCAGTGCAGGGAAAAGAGGTTTCCCTGAAATGGAGTGAGACATCTGTGGGACTCTGGGAATGGTGGCACGACCCTGGAGTTATTCTCGCCTTTCCTGTGGAGAGCGCCTCTTCTTGAAATTCGACGGGAAACGGGAAATTCTTTCCGAACCGAGGGAAAGGATCCCTCCTCTCGAGCTAGGAGTCGGAAATGGGGCTCCTCTGGATGTGGGCGGGATTCTCGTGCTTCCTCTCGAGTGGAGACGGGTATGTCGTGGAACTTCTTGACTTGCAGCAAGGGTGTGAAGGGCTCTTTGGAAGTTCCAGATGTTAGATGTGATTAGCCTCAAGACGCCTTAGCGGAAATGTGCCTCATCTCGCCTGGAGGGGAGAACCTCCTGGATTTTCTCAAGGTGCAGCTGGTGCTCTCGACTTACGACGGGGACCTCAGGGACCCGCTCTTGTGGCCTCAGGAAAGGCCAGTCCCCATGCGAGTTGCTCGGGCTCTCGGCATTCCCCTCCTGTCGATGCCGGGGGCGTAAGACCTTGTGTGGAGTCGGTGCTGGAACCTGAGCATTCCTCTCCAGTGCTGACATGGATCTTGGGGTACTACTGGAGTCTCCCAGGGGAGTCAGTGCACGTCTCGAGTGGGGGCATGCACGTGCGTTTCCTCCCGAGCTGTAGCAGCAGTGTCACGCTTCCCTTCGCGTGATCAAGGGATCAGGGGCTTTCCTTCGAGGCTTTTCCACGAGGCTTTCCTACATGGCTGTCCCACGTGCCACCGTGGTGTGAGTCGATCCTCGGCTTGAAAGTCGAGGCAGTGCAGGGAAACAGGTTTCCCTGGAATGGACTGAGACATCTGGGGGACTCTGGAATGGTGGCACGAACTTGGAGTTCCTCTCGCCTATCCTGTGGAGAGCGCCTGCTCTTGAGATGCGACGGGAACGCCGGGAATTCTTTCCGACAACGCAGGGAAAGGATCCCTCCTCTAGAGCTAGGAGGCGGAAACGGGGCTCCTCTGGATGTGGGCGGACTCTCGTACTTCCTCTCGAGTGAAGACGGGTATGTCGGGGAACTTCTTGAGTTGCAGCAAGGGTGTGAAGGACCCTTTGGATGTTCCAAAGGTTAGGTGTGATTAGCCTCGAGACGCCTCATCAGAAATGGGCCTCATCTCGCCGGGAGTTGAGGACTCCTGGATTTTCTCGAGTTGCGGCAGGTGCTCTCGACTTACGACGGGGACCTCAGGGACCCGCTCTGGTGGCTCCAGGAAAGGCCAGTCCCCATGCGAGTTGCTCGGGGGCCTCTCGGCATTCCCTCCCGTCGATGCCGGGTGTAAGACCTTGTGTGGAGTCGGTGCCTGAACCTGAGCATTCCTCTCCACTGCTGACATGGATCTTGGGGTACTTCTGGAGTCTCCCCAGGGGAGTCAGTCCTCGTCTCGTGTTGGGGCATGCACGTGCGCTTTCCTCCCGAGCTGTAGCAGCAGTGTCGCCCTTCCCTTCCCGTGGATCAAGGAATATGTAGCTTTCCCTCGCGGCTTTCACAGGAGGCTTTCCCACGAGGCTCCCCACAATGCTGTCCCACGTGCCACGATGGAGTGAGTCGATCCGCGCTTGAAAGTCGAGGCGTGCAGGGAAAAGAGGTTTCCCTGAAATGGACTGAGACATCTGGCGGACTCTGGGAATGGTGGCACGACCCTGGAGTTATTCTCGCCTTACCTGTGGAGAGCGCCTCTTCTTGAGATGCGACGGGAACACGGGGAATTCTTTCCGAACACGAGGGAAGGATCCCTCCTCTCGAGCTAGGAGTCGGAAATGGGGCCCTCTGGATGTTGGCGGGATTCTCGTGCTTCCTCTCGAGTGGAGAGGGGTATGTCGTGGAACTTCTTGAGTTGCAGCAAGGGTGTGAAGGGCTCTTTGGAAGTTCCAGATGTTAGATGTGATTAGCCTCAAGACGCCTCAGCGGAAATGGGCCTCATCTCGCCTGGAGGGGAGAACCTCCTGGATTTTCTCAAGGTGCGGAAGGTGCTCTCGACTTACGACGGGGACCTCAGGGACCCGCTCTTGTGGCCTCAGGAAAGGCCAGTCCCCATGCGAGTTGCTCGGGGCCTCTCGGGATTCCCTCCAGTCGATGACGGGGCGTAAGACCTTGTGTGGAGTCGGTGCTGGAACCTGAGCATTCCTCTCCAGTGCTGACATGGATCTTGGGTACTACTGGAGTCTCCCCAGGGGAGTCAGTCCACGTCTCGAGTGGGGCATGCACGTGCGTTTTCCTCCAGCTGTAGCAGCAGTGTCAGGCTTCCTTCGCGTGGATCAAGGGATCAGGGGCTTTCCTTCGAGGCATTCCCCCACGAGGCTTTTCCACGAGGCTTTCCTACATGGCTGTCCACACCCACCGTGGTGTGAGTCGATCCTCGCTTGAAAGTCGAGGCAGTGCAGGGAAAACAGGTTTGCCTGGAATGGACTGAGACATCTGGGGGACTCTGGGAATGGTGGCACGAACTGGAGTTCCTCTCGC